>NC_043707.1:26809274-26877619 GCF_006229205.1 Suricata suricatta
GAGAGAGGGATGCAAAACTTGAGAGACTATTGAATGCTGAAAATGAACTGAGAGTTGAAGGGGAGGGGGGAGGGGGGAAAAGAGGTGGTGGTGATGGTGGAGGGCACTTATGGGGAAGAGCACTGGGTGTCATATGTAAAACAATTTGACAATAAAATATTATGGAAAAAATAAAAATAATAAAAAATGAAAATATAAAAAAAGCAATCGTATTTAGTAGCTAGACAAGTGACAGCAGCTTTTCTTTGGTGATGTTTTTGTAACTTGTAGTAAACAAATGAGAAGGTTGGGAAGAGAATGAATGGTAAGAGGAAATGTAATTAAAAATTTTTTTAAACATTTAATTAAATTTTAAGAGAAAGAGACAGTGTGATCAGGGGAGGGGCAGAGAGAGGGAGACACAGAGTCTGAAGCAGGCTCTAGGCTCTGAGCTGTCAGCACAGAGCCCAATGTGGGGCTCGAACCCACAAACCGTGAGATCATGACCGAAGCCGAAGTCAGATGCCCAACCAACTGAGCCACTCAGGTGCCCCAAGAGAAAATGTAATTTAAATCTGTATTCCATGGAGAGAGCTTTGAATCAAGGGCTTTGCCAAGTCTCAGTCCCTTCCATGGCCCTTTGGAGACTATCATATCATTTAGTCTGACTTCCAGGTCACCCCTATATTGCAGCCTTCAATGAACTGTCTTCCCATTGTGCTTGTTACAGCCCCACACACAGGACTCAGAAAATACAAGAGCAAGGGTTGTGCCTTTGAACATTCAGTGTGGAAAGTTTAGGACCTCAGAAAGAAGCTCCACTTCAGAGAATGAAGAACTCTACTCAAAGAGGTAGAATGGGGGGAGATACTTATAAATGTTCCTTTTATGCTTGACTCAGGGCACTTTGCTGGGCGTGGGGCAAATTTTAAAGCAATTAAGCCTGGTTAGAGAACTTCAGTGGTTGGATCATCAATATTAGGGCTGGAAAGCAAAAAATGATTTCGCATTCTTGCTAGCAGAACACCATGTAAGGTGGCTGGATTGCATTGATCCAGGAATTGTGTTAGTTTATGTGGGTATAAGGTGAAGTCTTTGCTGACGAAAGTATCTCAAACTATTAGAGATGAAGACAGAGAGTTTGCCTAGCTTGGACCTGTGATCCCCAAGGAAGTCACACACATGCAGGACAGTGGATACTATTCACAGAGGATGAGAGAGCAGAGTTGAGAGAGTTGGATGGTTGTGGCAAGTTGCTGGTGGTGTAATATCAGTAATGGTGGTAGCAAATGTCCACTGCACAGATAGCAATGTAGACAGTGGCAACCCTCCCAGTGCTTAGTGGACCATGACTGGATGCCAGGCTTCTGTCTTTCCTTTGTCTCTACTGGTTTCTTTAAGCTTAGCTCTTCAGTGTTCTTAGAGTTCTCTGAGCTACTCAATATTTGTTCCTACGTTTTCTCTTTGTTCTTAAGTTATTCAGCATCAGCAACTGTACTTGACAGTCAAGAATCCTCCCTGGAATGCTATTGAATCATGGTCAGGAATAAGAACGTGGCTTTCTGTGATATGCAATGGCAAGATGGCTCTGGGTTACCTGATGTAGGATCTTTGGACAACTAAGTGACTAATGCAATGGAACAGCATGAGGAACCCAAGAAATCCAATGAGTTGGGGGCAAGATGGATGCTTCTAACAATAGAGAATGACAAGCTCAAGTCCCTAAATCCTTGACTCAAGGGCAAGGGCAGAGTAAACAAAAATGCCATAATGGCTGGTTTAGAGAAAAAGCAGAAATAACAATAACACCACAACACTGAAACTCTACATTTCTGCAGCTATAGATCTGAGATGGCCAAAAATTACATAAAGATCAGTTCTTTGGTTATTGAATGTCAGGGACATTTTAATCAATGTCTCAGTAGGTCTCTTATATAAAGGTTCAGGCATTGATCAAAAAAATTGACATGCCAAGTACCAAAACAGATTCATGGGAAGATTCAGAGGACTCTAGGGACATGCAAACTCCAAACCTACACTCAGTGTCCTCCACCAGCCAAAGAGCTCCCTCCCCCAGTGTTTGAAGAGATTGTTCATCCTTTGTTGATGACTCTGTAATTCCTTCAACTATTGGTTTCCAGAACTAGAGTCAGATCCTGCTGTGCCCTAAGGTGCTGTGAGAATGCATGCATGATGAAAGAATGACAGGAACTTGCTACTTTATCAAAAGACAATAAAATTGAGTAAAATAGGTACCAGTGGATCCGAAGCCAGCTTGACCTAGGAAGGTATCCCACAATATTAGATCAACCTACATTTACTGACATGAGTACACTCATCAGAGATTCTAGATGTAATTTGCTACTCCAAAACTAGTTTCATTCTAATTTTTTGTTCTTGTTGTTGGTAGACTGAAATGTAGGCTGAGTGAGGTTTAGATATGAGAAACTACTTGATATAATATAAAGGTCTTGAGTGCAGAGGGATTTTGCAGTGGATTTATCATATAGCTTCCAACCATCTCCCTAATAATATCAAAAGCAAGAGAAATGTTGTACTTAGCCTTTCACAAAGGGACTTGTAACCATTTACAGGGATAAATGTCCTGGCTTTCTGGGTACCATTAAAGAGTGGCTCTGAGTTAGTACTAATTCTGGGAGCATAGAATGTCATCATAGTTGAGTAGAGTGGAGTTGGAACCCAAATCCACCTCACAAATGCCCAGTGGGCTCCTGAAACTTTACTGACTTTCCCCCCCAATTTTTATGTGTTGGAATAATTATCTGTACATGTTGAAATAATTATCTTTGGCCATTGGAAGAATGGGCTATACAGAGGTCCTTGAAATTTCTCATTTAACCAAATAGCATATCATTTCTGAAAAGTACAAAGAATAACATTGTTATTGATAACATGGAATGGTAGGCATTTGGTGTATGTCAGGCATGGCTGGTTTTCAAAGTTTGGGATGGATTATTATATACTGATTCAGATGGTCGTTCCAATTGTGGCTGCTGGCTCCGATATAGTTTTCTTAGTGGATTGGCTCCTGGTCTTGCAAATTCTTTGTCTCTGTCCCAGGAAG
Source organism: Suricata suricatta (assembly GCF_006229205.1). NCBI lineage: Eukaryota > Metazoa > Chordata > Mammalia > Carnivora > Herpestidae > Suricata > Suricata suricatta. The sequence goes on from NC_043707.1 coordinate 26,812,339, forward strand.
AACATCAGAAACACTTCTCTTCCTTCTGGTAGGGTCATCAGTGCATCATTGTAATCTTACCTCAGGTTTAAATCATTAATCTGAATCTATGCTCTACAATTTCTTCTAGATGCATTAAGATTGATAAAAAGCAGAAGACTACAACTTTTAACTCATAAAAAGTCATGGGTAGGGGGTTCTAATATCTTTGAGATGCTTGATTGTGAGTGCTCCCTGTAGGCCAGGGTAGATGGTAGTGAAACATGACTTCCCAGCATGAACAGGGGTGATGAGATTGTGAGAATGTGGAAATAGGTGGCATCAGAGGCGAGGTCGATGTAATTGCTGTAATGGGCAGGAAGGCTAAGGCAGAAATGAAGGTGCCTTCTTCTGCAGGTATCTATTATGATGGCTAATGGTTATGTTCCTAAAATGAAGCAGATGGGAATCTGGCTAAGGTGTTGCTTCATTTGCATAATCAGGAAAAGCTAGATTTGGTGAATAGGGGAAGATTTACAACCTTTTTACGACCCAAGTCCACTCATAGATCCAGAGCGATTGACTGAAGGGGGGCTGGGTCCCCTTAAAAGAAGGACCTACACTATCACTAACATAAAGAGAGAGAGAGAGAGAGAGAGAGAGAGAGAGAGAGAGAGAGAGAGAATGAGAGAGATTTTCTCAAATCATTCCTAAAATAAATCTTTATGTCTTCATCAGGGTAACAGAACCCTAGGAAAAGGAGGTTGCCAAGAATTTTCTACACAAAGTGAAATTGTTAGACACAAAGTGAAACTGATACCAGGGAATCTGATAAAGCCAACCTAGTTGCACAGTTAGAGTCAGAGCTTAGGTTAAAATCAACTACCCTACAATCCATCAATCGCACTTAGGTATTTACTCAAAGGATGTTCAAATGCTAATACAAAGGGATACATGCACCCTGGTGTTTATTGCAGCATTATCAACAATAACCAAATTATGGAAGCAGCCCAAGTGTGTCCACTGACTGATCAATAAGATAGTGATTTATATATTTATAAAATATAAATATAAATGTGTATATATATACATATATGCACACACAATGGAATATTATTCAGCCATAAGAAGGATGAGATCCTGCCATTTGCAATGACATGGAAGGAACAAGAGAATATTATGTTAAGTAAAATAAGTCAGTCAGAGAAAGACAAATAGCTTTTGATTTCACTCATGCATATCATTTAAGAAATAAAACAAATGAACATAGAGGGGGAAAGAGAGAAAGAGAGAGGAAAACCAAGAAACAGACTCTTAACTACAGAGAGCAAACTATTGGTTACCAGAGGGGAGATGGGTGGGGTGATGTGGCGACATAGGGGATGGGGATTAAGGAGTGCACCTGTTGTGATGAGCCCTGGGTGTTGTGTGGAATTGTTGAATCCCTCTATTATATACAGGAAACTACTATTACACTGCATGCTAAATGGAATTTAAATAAAAACTTTTAAAAAGAACTTATTGAGATAAGTGAGGTTTGGCTTAAATCAAATTGCTTACCTTAGGCCATCAGATCTACACATAGTTATTTCATCAGTTCCAAATATATAATTGTAATTGATGTCTTTATTAACCGGTAGATTTCTCAGTTTTATTTTCTCCATATCATGATTATGGCTCATATTAAGAAGAGTCAAGTGGAATCTCTAAGACATGATCAGAAACAAGACTTAATTGCTGTAGTCCCTGCCGAAATTAGTGCCGACATCAGATCCTTGAATGAAGCCTGGGTGGTCATTCTTACTCCATCTCCTTTCAATAAGCCATCCTGGTCTCTGAAAAAACCAGATGGGTCTTCACAAATGATAATGACTTCCATAAACTTAACAAGATGATAACCCAAATACAGATGTTGTGCCAGATGTGTTATATTTGCCGGACAATCAACACAGGCTCTGGACCTTGGTGTATGGCTGTCAACTTCGTGAATGCTGTCTGCTTTGCACTCATTAGGAAGAGACTCAAGAGCAGTATGTATTTGCATAGCAAGGACAGCATTACACCATCTACGTGGATCCTGGGATCACCAAAGTCTGCCCGTTTCCCGTCATAGTACGATCTAGAGATTTGGATCATCCTGAGATTCCATAAGCTATTACACTGTCCCACTATATTTTTGACGTCATACCATAGTAACCAGGTTAGTGGTTAGTGGCAAGCACTAGAATATTCTGACTGGCATATGCATGCCTCATGAGGACATAATTCCCATGAAGACAAAATGTCCATGACACTGATATGGTGGTAGATGCATAGATTTCTTCTAAGACAAAACACACACTACTATACCTTGTTCTTATCACTAAGAAAGAGACAGTGCTTGGTGGGACTCTGGGTTTTGAAGGCAGCATATGCTGTACTTGTAAATAGTGTTCTAACCCATTTATTATGCGACCTAACACATTGCCAGTTCTGAATGGGACACAGAGCAAGAGAACTTCGGGATTGGAGTTCCGGCTGACGTGCCACTGGGTGATTTTGATCCAATGGATCCAGTGGTTTTGGGGATATCTGGGATAAATAAGGATCATGCAAGGAGGTTCTGGAAAGTCCCAAAAGAGAAGTTTGGGCACAGACCCTTAGAGTTCTAGGAGAAAACCATGACTTTCAAGGCTGAGAACTGCCTTCATCTGGGTTGCCTTTAAATTATCTTGTTATCAGGACACCTGGGTGGCTCAGTCTTAAGCATCTGACTTTGGCTCCGGTCTTGATCTTGCAGTTTGTGAGTCTGAGCCCTGTGTCAGGCTCTGTGGTGACAGCTCCAAGCCTGGGGCTTGCTTCAGATTCTGTGTTTCCCCCTCTCTGCCCTTCCCATGTTCATGCTTTCTCTCTCTGACTCTCAACAAGAAATACACGTTAAAAAAGGAAAAATAGATTATCTTAATATCATATGGCTTTAACCGTTTGCTTTGCTGTAGCTGTTCCCACAGAGATGAATGACAGTGGGCTCACAGATTCCTAGGACCCAAACGAGTGCCTCAGTCTATGCATCCTACCACTTTCTGTGGAGAAAAGAAATCTCAGAGACTAGAGCATCAAGCAGTATTTTTTACTATCCAATTTGGAAAATGATTTCTCAAGGAGATTTAAGACCCAATGAGGGCAAGACTAGAATATTTATGTCTAGGAGTTTAGGGGAAGTCATGCCAATAGATTTCCTGGAATGGACCCAGAATGTAAAAAGAATATTGATATCCCATGTGAAAGCCCACAAAAGGTCTCTAGAATTAGGAATATGACAGTCATGGGGCTTGCTTAATGAGTTCAGAAACTCAATGTTTATATGGGTCAGGAACTTGGATTTAACCTCTTCCGATCTGACCTGGCTTCTGCAACTGGTGTGTCCAGTTAGCAGCGACCAACACTGAGTTGCCCTGTGGACAGCAGCCAGTAACATGCAGGTCTGGTGATCTTATTAGACTTCAATTCATTCCAGAGTGGGATACAATCTCTTTCACTGAGTAGACCCTTATTTTGGATTATTTTGCCCCCATGCCTTCTGTGCTTTTGCAAGTAGTGGCCAGTGGGGGCCCCCTAAGTGTAATCTACACTGACCTGGTGGCTCAATCCACATTTGCTACACAGTGAAAGAAGCATGATAAATAGATGATACCAGTGGTGTTCTGTTCTTTGGTCTTAGCGTGTACTCTGAAGTATGGGACAGTGGAGTAGCCTATTAAAGATTCATTTATGACACTATCTGGAAGCCAGCTGTTTGCCATAATAGGTGACTGAACTCAGTTATCCAAGAAAAATAGGGTTGTTGCTGGGGGCAGGGAGAAGTAGGGATAAAACGTTGCGTGTTCTTCATACACATATCTTCTCCGGCATCCCCACATGGGCAGGAGCGCCTAGGACTCTCCAGTGTCCGAGGCTTTCGATCCGCCCAAAGTGAAGAAAATTAGAACATTCTAGTTTCACTTGTTCTCCAAAAGTGATGAAAATTCTGAGTGTTACAGTGACTGAGTGATGGTTTTGCCTATAAAGGGCAATTTGACTTCTGATCTTTGTTAACGAAGCTGGATGACATAACTAGTCAGACTTTGGCTCCTCCCCTTTTGTGGGGGTACAGTGCAGACATGGAGGTATTTTGAATATGTGAGACGTAGTTACAGATATTAAGCAGAACAACCACTTGTGATGGATGTCACAGTAATAGGAAGCATGATAAACGCTATGTAGATGTTATAGAAACAAGACTGTAAGGCCTCTGCTATGTTTCTGGTTATTCTATTCCAAAGTTCTTCCTTTAGATTTCTCCTCACTCTGAAAATGAACGGGGAGAGATAGTCCCTCTCTCTCCTTTCCAGAAGGTAGAATATGGGCTATGCTCTAAGCTAGGACAATCAGATGATACAGCCCAATGGTTTCAATCTTGAAGGCATGGTGTGGACACACACATGGGAGAGTGACAGAATTCTCCAGGCGCTGGCCAGAGTAACGCTATAGTGACAGGCGTCCAGCAGTGGAGACCCAAATCCCTCTAATCAGACCGCTGGGTCGTGCGGTGACCATGACAATGGGTGTTCTCACCTCCTGTCTTCTGAGCTTGATGCCCCAAGTCATTCCCTTCCTTGCCAAAGTCATCCAGTGTTGGCATCTGCTGTTTATAACCAAGAACCTTGGTAAAGAGGCAGGCAATTCTAAGTCTGTGTGAGTAAGGGACAGCATGTACAAAGTCAGGAGGAGACAGAGCTGTTCTTAAAGGTACCAAGCAAGAGGCGTCTCAGAGATTATGATAAATAAGTTAGGACAATGGGAAGTTACACACGAGGTTGAATTTGAAACCTCCAGTCCTTCTGTGATATTTTATTCCTGAGCTCCTGAAACAATGGTTGGAGGAAGGGGGAAAATAGTCAGATTTGCCACATAGCTCTTGTATGTACTTGTACTGAACTCCTAAGTGGTTGTGTATCGAGTTTATTTCAATTGATTTTATGTAAAGCATACACTTTAATACATGAAGATTTATTTTTCACTTAAAGGGTTTGAAATGAATGATTGGCTCTTTTTTTATGTTTATTTATTATTGAGACGGGGAGAGAGAGAGAGAGAGAGAGAGAGAGAGAGAGAGCGTGAGCACGAGCATGAGTGGGGGAGGGGCAGAAAGAGAGGGAGACACAGAATCCGAAGCAGGCTCCAGGCTCTGAGCTGTCAGCACAGAGCCTGACGCTGTGCTCAAACCCACAAACCGTGAGATTGTGACCTGAGCTAAAGTCCGACAGTTAATAGACTGAGCCACCCAGGCTCTTTTTTAACCATGACTGAAACTTTTTTGATGCAAATGTGCGGCAGAGAATGTAGGCAAAGATGTTCGTCACAGTGCTAGCTAGCAGAGAAAAATTAGATAGAGACTCTGTTTCAAATAATACAAGAAAGATGGGGAAAATATGGCAGAATATATGAACTCACCAAACATCTTATTTGTGGAGATTTTAATGACTTCACACAATACTTGCGATCCAACATTTAGGATACAATGTTCGCTGAGAAAGATAAAGTTGTGCACCAAATAATTATAAGTCTGCACATACACTCATGCGTTCATGCCCATGGAACATTCTAAAGGGAAATACTTGATTGCAGTGGCCATTTTATGTATGTATGTGTGTATGTATGTATGTATGTATGTATGTATGTATTTATTAACTAGTCTCCACATCCAACATGGGGCTTGAACTCACACCCTGAGTTGTATGCTCTACTGACTGAGTCAGCTAGGTCCCCTGCCATTAATTTATATTTTAATAAATTTTTTGTAGGGGTACTTGGGTGTCTCAGTTGGTTAAGCATCTGACTTCAGTTCAGGTCATGATCTCACGTTTTGTGAGTTTGAGACCCACGTCAGGCTGTCTGCTCCCAGCACAGAGCCTGCTTGGGGTCCTCTGTTCCCCTCTCTCCTGGCCCCTCTTGCACTGCTCTCTTTCTCTCTCTCTCCCTCAAAAATAAATAAACTTAAAGTAAAAAACAAAATTTTCGTGATTTTCAAGATTCTACAAAGGGCAGGTATAGTTTCTACCATGAAATAAACATAATATATGACAGTTGCTATAGTAACGAATGCTAGACTCGAACCTAATGGTTGTGAACTATATGAACGGGAAACAAGCAACATTTGAGTAATATTTATCGATTATACAGTATTATTGCGTTAAGGGTAAATTTCCTGATTTTGATTACTACCCTGTGGTTATGCAAGCAAATGTCCTCGTTCTTAAAAAACATGCGCACTGTTGTATTTGGGAGTGGAGGCACATGATGTCCTGCAAGTTATTTTTAAACGAGAGGAGGTGGAGGGGAGAGAGAGGAGGAGAAGGAGGGAGAGAAGTAAAGCAAACGTGGTAAAGTGTTGATAATTGGTCAATCTATGTGAAAAGGATGCGGTATTTATTCTGATTCTTCCAACTTTTCTATAAATTTGAAATTATTTTTAAAATTCAAAACATATGTCCTATGAGGATATTATCACCTATTAGCTACCTGATTTGTTGGGGGAGGGGGGCAGAGTTCCTCTTTTGTTCTAAGACTGATCCATGTGTCACAAGATTGTAGGCTTTGGGGTTATGACACATCGGGCAGAATTCTAAGTCTGTTGTTTATTTACTGCATGATCACTGGCAGTTTATTTACTCTCTAGAGACTCAGTGTCCTCATCAGGAAAATGGAGATAATAATACATCCTTTGTGAAGATCAAAATATGTGTGAATCGCCCAACATACCATTTTACTGCTGCCATGCAAAAAAAAAAATTGCAAATTGCTTTTAGCAAATAAGTAATACATTCTCTGAAAGTGCTAATCAGCGTTGCCTTGATTATTTATTAAGCTCCGACTCTTTCATTCATCTTTGTGCTTGGAAGAGGTAGAACTCGGCGGATGCCCCTCAAGCACAAATCAGAGAGAAGGACTCTGAATCTTGAGCAATGAAAAAAAATGGTTACCACTCACTGATCATTTCTACTCTGGGCCAGGTACTATACCAAGAGTTTTTGTTTGGTTGTTTCCTTATTTTTAAATGGAACATTCATTTCATCTCTACCACAATACTCTAAGGTAGAAAATCCTGTTAGAGTGATTTCATAAATGATGGCGGTAGGAAGAGATTAAGAAACTTGCCTAAGATCACGTGGCTGACAGTGCCAGGCGTAAACTGAGATGCTTGTGCTCTTGAGTCTATGCTGGTCATTCACTATCCTGCACTTTGCTTCTCAAACTTCATATGAAGCTGAATTACCTGGAGATCTTGTTAAAATGCAGATTTTGATTTTGATGTTGGTGAAAATGTAGGTCCGGGAGTGCGCGTGAGGGTGTGCTGAGATCCCACAGTTCTAACAAGCTTCTGGATGGTCTCCATGGTGGTGGTCGGTGGGTGTGAGTCACACTTACTGGAGAGGGGAGCCAGAAGATGAAATCCAGCTATTTGTTGAGTGGGTTAAGGTGACCCAGGCTGACTTCCAGCTTCTAGGCCTGCCGTCCCTAACCTCATCCCTTGCTACCCAGCACCCCACGTGCACTGTAATTCACAGCTAGTTAAGGCTGTCACACTCACACTCTTGTGCTTTATCCCATTGCTGTTATGTGCTCTCGTGCATTTACGCCTTTATCCTGCTCCTTCTGCATGAAAGGGTCTCTTTGGGATGTCACAGCGTCAGTTGTCGCTTCCTCGTAGAGTGCCATGAAAACACTGTCGTTTTTAGCGCTGATGTTGAAGGCTATCCTTGGAACTTCTGGCTCTCGCACCAGATTGGTGAGCTAGTCCAGGGCTATGTGGTGCTCTGTTTGTTTATCTGCATTTCCTTAGCCCCCAGCAAGCGCTCCTTCCATACAAGGTACTCAATATATATCTGTAGAGTGATGGATAAATGAAAACTGACTGGCTAGGGGCACCTGGGAGACTCAGTCGGGTAAGCATCTGACTCTTGGTTTTGGCTCAAGTTATGGTCTCAGAGTTAGTGGGTTCGAGTCCCACCTCAGGGCTCTGTGCTGACTGGGAGGAACCATGTTAGGATTCTCTCTCTCCCTCTCTCTCTCTCTGCCCCTTCCCCATTCACACTCTAGCGCTCTCTCTCTCTCTCTCTCTCTCTCTCTCTCTCTGTCAAAATAAAGAAATAAACCTTAAAAAAATGACTGGTTAGGGGCACCTGGGTGGCTCAGTCAGTTAGGTGTCTGACTTTGGCTCAGGTGATGATCTCACTGTTTGTGAGTTCAAGGCTCACCTTGGGCTCTGTGCCAACAGCTCAGAGCATGGAACCTGCTTTGGATTCTCTGTTTTCCCCTCTCTCTGCCTCTCCCTTGCTCACACTCTATCTCTCTCTCTCCAAAATAAATAAACATAATTTTCTTTTAAATGATTGGCTACGTGAGTGAATAGAGAAAGAAAATCTGTGAGGCCACAATTTTTAGGCTTGAACAGTAATCTGCAAACTCTTAGGATTTTTAGAAGGGTAGCTCCCTTCTAAACAATTGGGCATGAATCACATACATTATGTATACACACATCTTATTGTATTTATATCTTACCTACATTTTATTTTATATTATTTTGTTTTATTTTAAAGCTGTTCATTTTGAAAGAGAGCTAGAGAGCATGATCAGGGGAGAGGCAAAGAGAGGGAGAGAGAATCCCAAGCAGGCTTCTCTTGGTCAGCAAAGAGCCGACACGAGGCTCAAATTCACAAATCATGAGATTGTGACCTGAGCCAAAATCGAGAATCAGACCCTCAACCAACAGAGCGACCCAGGTGTCCCTTATGTAAATTTTGAAACAAACATAGAAATATATTAAGCAAGAATGATCTAAAAATAAAAGAAGTAAAGTGTTTAATATTTTATTAGCACCCAACAGTGGAAGGTCTTATAGGCTCTAGGGCAAGGAGTGTGCACCCACCTCAGAGACCCCTGGGCCAGAATGACAAGTGAAATTGCTACATTTACTAAGGGGTAGAATGCACCAATGAATATAATAGGTCAGGTGAAATAGAGAGAGAAGAAATAGGTCCAGGTAAGTATAGGATTTCCAGCGCCTGGGCCTTTCCATTCCTCTGGAAACAGCCAAAATTTATACAGAATGACCTAAAATCCAACCCAAGAAATCTCTGAGGCTTGATAACTGAGGGCCGGTGACTAGATCATGACACTAAAACTGGAGAAACGCAAGATCCCAGAGGCCCAAGAGGATAATTCAAGACTCAACCCCCAATACACTCTGGCTGAAAATTAAAACACCTTATTTAGCATCAGATAATTTGAAGCTAGAGTGTAATGGTCTTTCATAGGTAGAAAGAGGTCCCTTGTTCATTTTACTTTGTTACTAAATTAAACATTTAAGCCTTTAAGGCACTCATGTCCTTGTTGGATGAATAGGAAAGCCTATCCAGGGCAAGGTGCCACCCAAGAGGAGAAGCAGGAACATTTAATTCGGCTGCTAAGGATGTGAGGCCAAGGTGCGTGGACCCACTCCCTTCCTGGCCCCCAGGCAGGGGGTTCACATGAAAGATGCTCCCCAAAGTGACCTCATCACTCATGCATATTCCAAACCACAGAGCTAGGCCTGCATTAGGTGCACTAGGCCTGCGCTCGGTAACCCACAGCTCTGCCTTAGCCTTTTCCTCCTTCCTCCTCCCCATCTGGAACTCCCTGGGGCATCCTGCCCTGGAAAGCACAAGTTCCCACTGGAATTTTGAATACTTAACTCCTGGCAAGCCACAGTTCAGTCTAGCAAGGCGACAATTCTCTGTGGACAATCTGTGGGTGTAAGTGCCCTTGGAGGCTAACTATGGCCTATGGTGTAGACACCATATGTGGGAATCCACCCTCAACATTTACACCTTGATTTGAGTCTGAGTCACTGAAAGAGGATTCCCAGAGGTGCCCAGGGATTAGTCGCCACTCACTCCCCCTCTTGTACTGTGGTGTTATGGACTCTCAGCTCTCTCCTGATGAGATCCTTCTGAAACAGGTCAGAAGATGCTAGAACTCTGGTGGTTCAGCCATAAGACTGCCTCTTGAACCCACTCCACACCCTCCCCCCACTCACCGGGAAAAGCGATGCCAGTTGGGTCTAATGCGCAGGTATCATTGCTCTCTCTTCTCTCTCACCAGCTATATCACAGACATTGTACATTGTCCTTCATGTCACCTCCTTTCTCTTCCCAACTCTTTGTAGACAATTAGAAAAAATATATATGGGGCGCCTGGGTGGCTCAGTTGGTTGAGTGTCTGGCTTCAGCTCAGGTCAAGATCTCACGGTTCGTGGGTTCAAGCCCCGCATTGGACTCTGTGCTGACAGCTAGCTCAGAGCCTGGAGCCTGTTTTTGGATTCTGTGTCTCCCTCTCTCTCTGATCCTCCTCTGCTCATGCTGTCTCTCTCTCTCTCAAAAATAAATAAAACATTAAAAAAATTAAAAAAATATATATCATATATATTGAAATATATCATTGAGAAATATATATGAGCTATGCTCGTATTTTATATATATATATATATATACACATATATATATTATATGTGTGTGTATTTCTCAATGAGAATGTCTTCTGAACTCTACAAAGGAGATATTGAGTTGTAATTAGATATAGTTAATTGTGCCAGTTAACTCTTGCTGGTTTTTCCTTTCTCACTTATTTTGACATCTTCTCTCTAACTTAGATGCCCCACTTCTGGGCTCCTACAGCCCCTGAACAGACCATGTTGATAATAGCTGAGGGAATGTGTGATTAAGAGAAAGAAGTCTCAGGCCTGATGGCTTGGGTCCAAATTCTGCCCAAGCTGTGCAACTTTGGGCAAACTACTTTAGTGCCTCTTCTACTTTTGGCCTCAGTGTTTTTCATCTGTAAAATGGGGGTAATAAAAATGTTTCCATTCCAAAACTATTGCAAAGATTGAATGTGGTACATGTTTAAGGTGCTCAGAACAGTACCCGATAGAGTGTAAGCACTATAGGAAATGTTGACTAATACTAAAATGCTTAATAAAAAGTCCAGTAGGCCCTGATTGACTCTGCTGCCTCTCTGATCAGATCTGCCTGTCATTTCTTTAAGGAAGGGTCTATATCTTATATATCTTTGTATTTCCAGTTTGTGCACAGCAAAACTGGCATAGGATTTATGAGATTTATGAGAGATGATTGCGGAATGAATCAGTGAAACCACAAATTGTTCAGGAAAGGGGTCTAAAACAAAATTTTATTCCTTTCTTATACAGTGAAAGATATGCTATAAGAAAATTTTACATACTTATCTGCCACCCCTAATCATTATATACTTCTGATTGGTAATCAATATTGCTCCTTCCTGCATTTCTAACATCTATCCCATTATAGATTGTATAACCTTACTTTGCTGATTAGGTGTCAATAAATCACTTCCAAGGTGTGGAACAGTTTTTTTAAAAGAGGGCAGGGCGAGGAGCGGAGGGAGAGGGAAACAGAGAATCTTAAGCAGACTCCATGTCCAGTGCAGAGCTCAACGTGGGGCTCAAGCCCACAAACCAAGATAATGAAGGCCAAAATCAAGAGTCAGATGCTTAACCAACTGAGCCACTCAGGCGCCCCTGTACAACATTTTCAATGGACCCCCCAATGTGTGATTCTGAAAGTGAAACCAAAATTACTGTGTCTGCATATTCTGACCCTTTTCTGGTAGCTGGGTTCAATTCTTCAGATTCCTGCAGGCTCTCATCCTGCTGAGGGGTTGGGAGTCCATGGCGGTGTCACGGACCTGGTCATCTATGTGTCCTGTCCTGCTTACTTGTTTCAGCTTCCTCTTTCCATGTCTCTCTGTTATCCATGTCTGGTAATGTTTCCTCTAATGTCTCCACACACCCCAACTGCTTACTTAGAACATGAGTGCGTTACTCGTATAGTGAAGTAGGGGCAGGTGGACTTTCCCATGAGAACCAGGATAGACTGGAAGGAGGAACAAGAGTCCAAACAACCTGGCCAACTCTGTAAGGCAGAGAGCTGCCTGGGCCTCAGTTCCCTGGAAGATTACACATTTGGTGCTGCAGAGGCCACCAAAGTCTACTACAGTGTAGGAAACTCTTTGGCTTGTGAAGAGTCAATCCCAGAGAAAAAAAAAATTTAATGCTTAGAGTTTATTTTTTTATTGTAAAGTTTGGTGACAGTGATATTTTGTATCAATTAACTCCAAGTTAAATTACTCATGCATAATCTATCAAATGAAAAGGTTCATCATCTGAGTGAAAAAGTCAGTTCATTGTGATTATCTAATTCTGCTTAAAGAACATGATTAGGTACATTTTAATAGCAGTATCCAGAGGCCTGACTATAAGCTTATATTTCTCATTAACAAAACTTCATGCTTGGCTAACAGGCCTTGAACTGTGATCAGCTGCAGTAAGAAAACATTGCTTTTGGATCTGTTAAATCATCAAGACAGCACACTCTTAATTAGACATTTAAGCTAAAATGAGTGTTTAAACATTGAGGCTTCCTTTAACTCTTTCTTAATTTTTTCCCCCATAAAACACAGACGTGCCACTTCCTGCCTGAGTCAATACACAAAAAAGGTTTTGAGACAGGAGCTGGGGGTGGGGTAATTTCACTCCTTCAACCTGCCTGCTCTCTACAAAACCACTGATCAAAAGCAGACAGATTGAATTGATTATTAGCGCCTGATTGCTCATTGAGTAGGCTTCCATTTTGTCAGTTCATCAACTGACCATCTCTCTTTTCTGTCTTGTTCTTCAGATGTAGCCCATTGCTTCAGGTACCCTTGAAGATGGTCCAAGCACCATTTTAAAGACTGAACAGACCCCTTGGACTGCATAAAAGCATCTGTCCTTTCCATCTACTACTCAGTGAATGTCAAGTCATCACAGAACTCATTGATTTGGTAGCAAGTCATCCTCCTTTTAAGTTAGTTCTGATAGAGAAAAGTGACATAAACACGGGGACACACTCTAAACTATATTTCTCTTCTCACTATTTCAGATGGGGTTTAATAGCTACACTGCATTCCCAAATCTATTAACCTTTGTGGACACACAGCTCTGCAAAATGTCTCCACACTTAAATTTCTTTTCTGATCTCAAATCTTGTCTCGCTTATTAACTAATTTAACTTTATCCGTTAACAGTATTTATTAACAAGTTAATTAATACCTCATAGCGTTCCTGGGTGGCTCAGTCAGTTGAGTATCCAACATAGGCTCAGGTCATGATCTCATGGTTTGTGGGTTTGAGCCCCACTTCGGGCTCTGTGCTGACAGCTCCGAGCTTGAAGCCAGCTTCAGATTGTGTCTACCTCTCTCTGCTCATGCTCTGTCTGTCCCTCTCTCTTTCAAAAATAAATAAACATTAAAATAATTAATATCTGTACCAAATACTTAAATAACTTGTCTCTACAAAACTGTATGTATGTTTGGGAGATGGATAAAAATACACGGTTCTATGATCACAATATACAAAAATGTGAAAGCAGCGAATGTGGAGCTTACATTCTTTTTTAAAATGTTTGTTTGTTTGTTTGTTTATTACTTAAAGAGTGCAAGCAGAGGCGGGGCAGAGAGGGAAGGAGGGAGAGAGAGAGAGAATCCCAAGCAGGCTTTCCAGGGTCAGCGCAAAGTCTGATGCAGGGCTCGAACTCACGACCTGTGAGATCAGGACCTGAGACAAGATCAAGAGTCAGATGCTTAACCCACGGGACCACCAAGGTGCCCCAGAGCCCATATTCTTGCCGAAGGGGGACACTCGTGAGGATCAAGAGAGAGACCTATAAAAGCAAGCCAATTCTTTCTAATGAACCCCATGAAGACTTGTAATTTGAAGTCACCAGGTGCCTTAAGTCCCCTCCCTCTCCCTCTTCCTGTGTGCTGGGAGAGAATCAAACTCCCCACACTTCAGGATGGGAGAACTACATTCTTGGGAGAAACCAAGCTGGAGATGCTCTAGGATTGGATGCATCTGTTGAGAGGAGGGCATCTGGAGAATTAAGGAAACCTCTTTCGATAAATCCCATCATTATCTTTCCACAATCTTCAGGATGCTGGCAGCCAGGCATGTAAGCTCCGCACAGCAGAATAAAAGTTCTTTCTCCAGAGAAATTGAATTTCCTCATAGAAAAGAGATACAAATACCAAGACGGTGGCGGCGGCGAGGGAGGTTTCCAACAAAAGTATCAACTGGCCACTCAATAGTAAAGTCAATCAGTTTAAAAGCCTCATCCTATGCTTGCAGAAATTCCAATTTGCTCTTCAATGTCCCCTTCTTAAATATGAACAGATGGTCAAGGATCAGTACACTTTTAGGGAAAAGTTTCTTAGATGCAAAGGAGCAAACTTGAAAAGATACAGAGCTGAGGAAAAAAACCTGCAGGAAGCAGAAGTGAACCCCAAAATGAGAATACCAGATATCATCAATGAAATGACAAATAAGGTACCCTTGAAACTATGTAATGATGATCTAAAAAGGAACCCTTAGACAATCACGAATAAGCTCTTGGAAATTAAAAATATAGATAAAGAGTTGGGTAGGAAACAAAATCCGAGAGAATGAGATAACCAAGTAGGAGATAGAACATTTGAGGAAGTCAAGGAATACAGAACAAAGGAAAACGTGCAGAGGGAATGATCAAGGAATTAATGTAGAAACATTTCCAGACTGGAAGGACAAAAAGGCAAATCATCATGAGAATTCAGGACAAAGGGATTCAAAGGAATCTTGTTAAAAGCTTCCAGAAAGCAAATCAAAGGACCAAGAATAAACAAAGGCAGCCAGCTTCAAATGTGGAACATTGGAAACTCAAAGACAGTGGCACTGTGCCTTCACAAATGGCATAGGAAAGTATATTCTAACTTCGAATTCTATATGCAGCCAGATTATCATCCAACTATGAATAACAAGGTCTTCAACACAAGAGAGCAGTAAAGGATTTCCAGGACAGCCAAGGTTAAGTCCGTAAAGACAGCTGTACTGGAGGTCTAAACAGAAATCCGTTCAGACTGGAGCTGGAGGGGGCTGCAGAAGGGCTATCCCCAGAAAACCAATGAAAACAGAGAGATGGTCAGATGGTAAAGACTTGTTTGCAGAGACCTATCTCAGAGACTTGGTAAGAGCTTAGGCTCAAGGAAAACCAAGCCAGTAGAAAAACATTGGTTAAATATGAGGGGACAGGAAGTTGTTACATAGGAGGAAAACAAGGTGGTCACAGTATACTGTTTAGATCAGCAGTGATCATTATAATAAATAATTATAATAATAAAAAACCGTGAATATGGATTTAATGAAGCTTGTGATATATTAGAATCTACTGGGAATCTATACAACATATTGGAAAGATACATTGAGGGAAAGAACTAGATCCTTACCTATCAAAATTGTAAGTTAGTTTATTATGTTTTAAAGCGAATTACCAGGGGCGCTTGGGTGGCTTAGTCAGTTAAGCGTCCAGCTTTGGCTCAGGTCATGATCTCACGGTTTGGTTTGTGGGTTTGAGCCCTGCGTCAACCGGAGCCTGCTTCCGGTTCTGTGTCTCCCTCTTTCTCTCTCTCTGACCCTCCCCTGCTCGTGCTCTCTCTGTCTCTCAAAAATAAATAAAAAAACATTTTTAAAAAGCGCGAATTACCAGAGAGTAATAGGTGTATCTTATTTGGAAAGAAAGTGTAATTAATGAAACTAAGGGTAAAAGTGCTGGAAAATGCTTGCTTCCATGGGATGGCAGTGGGAAGGGGTTGGGCAGGGAACTGATATCTTTAAGGAAGGTCTTTTAGTTTGATATGACTTTAAGGCCATGCATTATTCCTTTAGAATATTGTTAGAATCTGAAAATAAGCAAGTGAGGGTATATCAAACCTAATTTTCAGGCCAGATTGGTGCTTTAAGAACATTTGACATATTAGCTCTGCACTTTCAGTGTCCTTCCTTGCACAGGACCAGAGACACTTGGGGTCTGTGGACCGGAGTTTGAGAAACTTGGACTGGGCTCTGTCATAGTGGGAAAAGATACAGTTTCCATTAAGTTTTCCCTCCTCTTGGCTTCTTAGACCCTCCTTCCATGCTAAGATGGTTTCATGTCCCCTCCCCCCTTTTTTTTTAATGTTTATATTTATTTTGACAGTGCGAGTGGAGGAGGGGCAGAGAGAGAGAGAGGGAGAGAGGGAATCCCAAGCAGGCTCTGCAAGGGCGGCACAGAGCCCGACACAGGGCTCCAGCTCGCCAACAGTGAGATCACGACCTGAGCCGAAGTCAAGAGTCAGACACACGAGGCACCTGGGTGGCTCAGTCGGTTAGGCCTCCGACTTCGGCTCAGGTCAGATCTCACGTTCCTGGGTTCGAGCCCCGTGTCAGGCTCTGTGCTGACAGCTCAGAGCCTGGATCCTGCTTCCAGTTCTGTGTCTCCTTCTCTCTCTGCCTCTCCCCCTCTCATGCTCTGTCTCTCTGTGTATCAAAAATAAATAAAACATTAAAAATTTTAAAAAAAAGAGTCAGACACACAAATGACTGCGCCACCCGGGTGCCCCTCAAGTCCCCTCTCTTAATGATTCCATGTGTGGCCAGTAAGAGTCCAGAGTCCAGAGACACCTTTGTCGGTACAGACAATGAATGTCAGCGACTTGCTGATGTCACACAGCTAATCTGTGATGGTTTCCAAGCTGTTCATTAAATGGCTGGTTGCTATGATGCTTTATTAGAATCGGAGCCAGAGAGAGGTATGTCTATTTCTATGTCCTTTAAATTTCTTCTCAGCTAGAGGCTGAGCCCACGGAGAGGCTGCTGAGCACCAGCTGTCTATGGTTTATATTGTTAATTCATTCAACTTCATGCCTTATCCTCTCTGGAAATCTCTGCCATCCTGCTCACCGGCAAACAATAACTCTGGGGCGCTTGGTGCTGCGGTCACTAACAATATCAATTACCTAGTTTTCTGCCAATTCCTATTAGACTTTTTCTAACTGGAAAATTTACACTGTGTTATTGAATTAAAAACAGTGGAAGGCTTTGGGGAATTTAAACTAATTAGCCAGCATTTGTAAACCCCTTTGTTGAAGATAATTTGTTTACACGACTAATGCAAACCTTTTAATTATGGGGGTCTGCACAGGCCACGGAAGGTGCCAACGGTGGCCATCCTTGGCTGGGCACGGCGATGCCAACGTGGCAAAACTCATTTTTCTCTGTGATGGGGTACGATGCCCCCGCTCACTTGCTCCTAACCTCGCATATTAGCATGTTTATAATTACACTTGGGAAAAGCCCTGGGCTTCCCGGGCGCCCAGCTCTGCCTTTTTCGGAGCAATTTCTCATCCGTGTCAGCTCGGCAAGCTCCAAGCAACTATTTTAGCAGTTCCCCACCTTTTCGTAAGCTTGCCCCTGCCACCCCCGCCCCCGTTGAGTCCTCTTAGATCTCTTCATCTTTTAGAAGTCATGATCCGATTTTTCAATGCTGAGACACTCTATTGATGATGCCACGTATGGCCCGTGATTGTTTATTATCCAATCTGCGTGTTCTCATCATGTGAATAACTGCACGGCTTGGGGTAAATCCAGCTGCATCTGCCCTGGAAAAGGGAAATGGGGAAGACTGATGTCCCCTTTGGAGACAGTGAACCTGATGGTGTCGTTCTCTCTAATAAAGATTCAGGAAGGAATTGGGTCAAAATTTAAATTGTGTTTCTTTGTGGTTGTTTCATACCAGGCTGCTTAAGTGCAGCTTTCTTGATGAGGGAGGTTGGAGCCCAGTGTATTTGCTAAGAGTAATTCTGAGAAATAATATCAATTCTTGTGATAGCCGTACATATTTTAATTAATGGAGTACTTCAGTTAAGATTTAAGGACCGGCTTACCAAAAAACCTTAGCAAAGGCGTTAAGGATAATTGGCATGAAGTTCCTTCCTTAGCGGATGCCTACTCAGATGTTTTAAATCCTAAAGAAAAGGTGGGTTGATAAATAATTGACTGTGTGGATGAAATTTTTAATCCTTCTCATTTCTAGGTCCGATAAATACATTGTCACCTTGGAGTTACAAATTAATATCCATGACAAGTATTTTAATTTTTTTTTTTTTTGAGAGAGAGTGACACAGAGACAGAACATGAGCAATAGAGGCAGAGAAAGAGGGAGACAGAATCCAAAGCAGGCTTCAGGCTCTGAGCTGTCAGCACAGAGCCTGATGCGGGGCTCGAACCCGCAAACTGTGAGCTCATGACCTGAGCCAAAGTCAGATGCTTAACCAACTGAGCCACACAGGGGCCTCATGGCAAGTCTTTTAAAGCACTGTACTCATATTTACAGGTATATTATAGACGTGGACTTAGAGGTTGCTCTGCAGTATTACCTTCAAAGGCAGCATCTGAAATCAAAAGCCATCCCTCTCTCGTGGTATTTCTACCACCCCGTTTTTTGTTCTGTGTTGAAGGTAATTAAAGTCTCCCTTGGCATTCTGTAAAATGGTGGGGCGGGCAGGATGTGGAGGTCTTTCTTTAAAATTCAAGGAAGGTTCTGTTCTCACTTCCTCCTGATTGTGTCCAATGAGGCTATTTTTCACTTGATTTCCGCATATCTGTGCTGATGCGCAAAGAAGTGCTCCCACTGTAGCTGGTGGAGGTGGCCTGCTTTCTACGCATTACATCATGGAATTCTGCCTCGTCCCTAAAGGGCAGCACCACAGGATTTCTTTCTGCTGAACAGGACAAAACACAACTCAGAAGTGATTTGAGTAAAAAGACAATAATGGCCCCCAGAGTAGAAGAGTCTAGATCTGGCTTTATACTTGCTGGAATCGGGCGCTCAAAGGTATTTGCCTCGCTGCAAATCTCAACTGTACCTTCTTTTGTGTTCACCCGATTTCATACAGGGCTTCCTCTAAGGGGCAGATAACCCACAGGCACACACAAAATGTTGCCCAAATCCTCTCCCAAGCTGGGATTTTTGTCTTCGATGTTTTTTGCAGTCTCTTGAGTACCTAGGATCCAGGCGCTTGGGCGGCTCAGTTGGTTAAGTGGCTGACTTCAGCTCAGGTCATGATCTCACGGTTTGTGAGTTCGAGCCCCATGTAGGGCTCTGTGCTGACAGCGAGGAGCCTGGAATCTGCTTCGGATTCTGTGTCTATCTCTCTCTCTCTGTCCTTCCCCCACTTACACTGTCTCTCTGTCTCTCAAGAAATGAATAAATGTTTAAAAAACTGTAAAGAACTTAGGACCATGCTTGGCACATAGGAGATAGTCAATAATATTTATTAAATGAATGAAAAGTGGTTTTCCTTGGTTCTCATGCCCCATCCTAGAGCCTTGGGTTGGAGTCTGGTCCAGCTCATTCATGTGGCGACAATGGGTGCGACAAGGAACACTTGGGTGGCTTAGTTGGTTAAACATCTGACTTCAGTTCAGGGTCATGAACTCATGACTTGTGGGTTCGAGCCCCATGTTGGGCTCTGTACTGACAGCTTGGAGCTGGAACCTTCTTCAGATCCTGTGTCTCTGTCTCTTTTTGCCCCTCCCCCACTCATTTTCTCTCTTTCTCTCTCCCTCAAAAATAAATAAACATTAAGAAAATTCTTAAAAAGGGGTGCTATAAGCTGAATGATGGTGTTTCCCCAAAATTCATATGTTGAAACATATTCCTCCATTGTGATGGTATTTGGAGGTGGGGCCTCTGGGAGGCGACTAGTTTCATGAATTAATTTTATGAGCGGGATTAGTGTCCTTATAAAAGAGGCCTCAGAGAGCTCCCTTCCACCATGTGAGGGGGGATAGCAGTGAAAACATGGCCATGTATGGACCAGAGAGCTGGTCCTCATCAGTCACTGAATCTGCCAGCCCCTTGATCTTGGACTTCCCAACCTGCAGAACTGAGAAATACATTTCTGTTGTCCGTAAGCCACCCAGTCTATGGCATTTGGTTATAGCAGCCCTGTTACATTAGCCAAATGGACTGAGATAATGAGAGTGTATGTTTCCCCAGGAACTGTTGCCAGAATACAGGAAAATAAAGGCTAGACTGGAAAAGTATAATAGATGTCCACGATAGCATTCCATAGGGAATTGCGAGTGACTGATATATCTGGAAGCATGGGATCCTAGGACTTCACTTCCTTTTGCATATCCATTGTTAGGACGAGGAGGGACGGACGGTGCCTTAAAGGAATATTCAGATGCTGTTGCCAAAGAAAGTGGAAAAGGGACAGTGAGGTGAAACAACAATGTCTGCTCCAGAGAATGTCACTAGGACAGCAGAGTAGATTTAATTCAGGAGTTGCAGAGCTGAAGGGCAAGCAAGTGAATGGGGCGGTAACAGGAGGAAAAGTAATCTCTCCTTGCATGTAGAAAATGTTTGGGTGTCTGAGAATGTAACAGACATCACTTTCCGTTCTCGTGTGGGGAAGACACCGCAACAGGGCACAGTAGGAAGCGTGACTGCCCACCCAGAACCTCTGGGCGTCGCCATATTTCCTAGTCTTCCTTGCGATTGGATTGGTCATGTGACTCGTTCTGGCCAGCAGAGTATGAGCCGAAGGGAGCATGTTGTGCAAGATGGTTCAGTAATGGGTAGGTCTTCTTTATGCTCTCTTCTCTAATGTATTTCCACCAGCCTGTCATAGGATGCCAGGGAGAGTTCGGAGTTGTGAAATTGAGCCACCCGGTGGAAACAACCAAGTGTCGAACCCAGTACTTCAAAGAACACCATTATTTTCATTAGATTGAGATATGAGTGAGAAATAAAACATGTTTGCATTCAGCCACAGAGAATTGGGGGATTGGAATCAGCAGCTAGCCTTCCTTCTTCCTGGATAATCTGCAGCATAAAGGCATAAGGGGTGGGACATATCTGAAGGGCTTCTGCAATAATGCAGACTGGAGGGGAGGGTGGCTTGGAACAAGATGGCAGCAGAAGTGATCAGAAGAGTGTTTGGATTTTGAATATATTATGAAGATAAAGCCAAGGGATTCTATGGAGGATTTGATGGGGTGGGGGGGGGAGTATAAAGAAAGAAAGGCCTCAGTGATGACTTTAAGATTGTTGGTCTGAGCAATTCCAAGGATGGGGTTGACATTTACTTAACTGGAGAAGACTGTCAGGAAGGAAGGGCCACGGGATGAAGGAAATAAAGAAATCAGGAGTTCTGTTTCAGACATAAATGTCTGTGATATATTCAACTGGGCATTGAAGTAGGGACGTGAAGGGGACAGATGGACAAACATCTGGAGTTCAGAGATGTCCGGGTCGGAGATAGGAATTCAGGACTTGTCAGTGTTTGGGGAGGTATTTTCCACCCCAAGAGCAGGTGAGATCACCATGGAAATTATCATATACAGAGAAGGAAAGCAGGTATTAGGAATGAACTCTAACAGTGGACATGTACAGATAGAGGAAGTGAGGAGCAACAAGCATGGGGGAACTTAGAAGTTGGAGCTAAAAAGGGTAGAAAACTTGTGAGAGAATGTTCTAGAAAACATGAGTGACTTAGAAGTGGAAGCTCAAAGAGGTAGAAACAGACTTGTGAGAGAATGTTCTAGAAGCATGGCAACTAAGAAGTTGGAGCTAAAACAGATAGAAGCAGACTCGTGAGGGAACGTTCTGGAAGCAAAAAGGAAAAAGGAAAGATTCATGTCAGATGCTGCTGATAAGTCAGGTGAGAAAGGGAAAGATCGCTGACCCTTTGACCCAGCAATTGCAGAGACAATGAATGTCCCGAACAAGAGTTGTTCCAGTGACAAGGGGGGAGGAGGAGACAAAAGCCTTGTGTTGACTGCGTTGAAGAGAGAATGGCCGGGGAGGGGAGAGAATTCAGAAAGCATGTCCACAAGCAACTTTTTTCAAGGAGACTACTAGCCAATAAAGTGTCCCCCTGATTTTATTTGGTGGGAAAAGGCAATTATTCTTTTCCTTTGCTATAGACATCCCTTTCTACCCCTCTGTTGTGTGTTTCTGGTTCGGCACCCTTCCCCAATCTCAACCCCCTCTATCTCCTCTTTTATCCCTTCGCCACCAGGCAGAGCGCCCATGTTAATTATTCATTAATGGGTCCATTAGGTCCCATGCCAACTGCCTACAGAGGGCCTCTCAGGTGTCAGGCACTGTGCTGGATCCGGGCCCATAGTGGCAAATAAAACAGCTTACAAAGTAGAGCAGGGTCTTTAAACCTTTCTATTTGTGACTCCCTTGAGACAATTTTGAAAAAAAACTCTAATGCCTTTTTCACCCAGACTCCAAATTTAAATGAGATTTTTGTGTTCTGAACATCATCTGTAGGAAGGAAAGAGAGAGGGGCTCAGCAAACACTGTCTGGCGGCCCACCACACCCCACGTCCAAGTACATTAACATTTACAGGCTTTTGGTTACAAACAAGGAGTTTGTCACGGTCATCAGGGAGGAGAGGCCTTCTGGAACCAAAGCAAGGGACAGGAGACTTTACAATAGGCAGCGCAGTGGGTGTGGACAATCCTGGTGGTTCTAGTTCTGCAAACGTCAAAAAGACCAACCGAAATGAATGTGGATTCAAAACTATTCCCCAGTGAGATCCACTGAGGACCAATGGCTATGGGGAGACTTTAACCTTCTAAACTTTCATTACTCAATTATTCACATGTCCTACTAACTTACTATGAATAAATTGTTTATTTATCATCTTTTGTACATGTAGAAAGTCCTATCTAAATATTTTCATCATGAGTCTACGTAAGTGCAACAGATATTATATCCAGTGAACTATAAACATTGTCATTTAAAAAGTAGAGGCACCTGGGTGGCTCAGTTGACTTGGCGTCTGACTTTGGCACAGGTCATGATCTCACCTTTCCTGAGTTCGAGCCCTGCGTCGGGCTCTGTGCTGACAGCTCAGAGCCTGGAGCCTGTTTCAGATTCTGTGTCTCCCTCTCTGTCTCTGTCCCTTCCCCATTCATGTTCTGTCTCTCTTGCAAAAATGAATATACATTAAAAATTTTTAAATAAAACAATTACCAGCTAAGCCAGTGGAATATGCAACTCTTGATCTCAAGATGAAGGCTCACTCTGGGCGTGGAGCCTACTTAAAAAAACATAAATAAATAAAATAAAACAATTACCACCTTCTTTTAAAAGTATCCAATGGATGGGGCGCTTGGGTGGCTCAGTAGGTTAAGCATCCAACTCTTGGTTTCTGCTCTGTTCGTGATCTCACAGTTTGTGAATTCAAGCCCCTCAATCAGGCTCTGCACTGACAGCTCAGAGCCTGCTTGGGGTTCTCTCTTTCCCTCTCTCTCTGCCTCTCTCTCTCTTTCTTTCAAAATAAATAAACTTAAAAAATAAAAATAAAATGAAAGTATCCAGTGGAATCTGCATATCATAGCACTGTGAAACATAGCATCATCTATTTTTAAAATGTGCAAACAAGCTTTCTTTTAGCAGTAAGAACATTTACAATTTCCCTTACCAAGGCTATATTTCCATCCTGTTCTCTTCCCACCTTCCCCCCAACAGGATTTTATCCTAATACAATAGCTTGGGCTTGAAAGATTTTTATTAGTTCTCTTACAATCTTCCATTGCAGCAAAAATTCATTCTGTAAATGTCTTCCAGCCAAAGGCCAATCAGAACGTACCTGTAATTGAACAAATCAGGTTTATTCATTGAAACAAGAGAGAGCACTCACCACGGGGAGCCACTGGGCATCTGAGGACAAAGGTGCTTGATAGGATTTATTATATGACTGAACATTAAGTGACTGGGGAAAAGTTTAGGGGTGCTTGGGCTCCCTGTAGATTGGATGCTCTCAAGAAGTGGGGGCACTTCTCTGATAGGTTATCTTTCTTTTTTAATGTTTTTTTTAAATTTACTTTTGAGAAAGAGAGACACAGCGTGAGCAGGGGAGGGTCAGAGAGAGAAGTAGACACAGAATCTGAGGCAGGCTCCAGGCTCTGAGCTGTGAGCACACAGCCTGACGTGGGGCTCAGACCCACGAACCGCGAGATCATGACCTGAGCCAAAGATGGATGCTCAACTGACTGAGCCACCCAGGCGCCTCATAGGTTATCTTAATTTTATGTGGATGGCGGCATGCAGGGTGAAGCCTTATGATGGTTCAGAACCAGCAGTCACTCCTCTTAGCTGGAAGGGGGTGGGTTTGCCTGTTTGTGACTCACACCATGACTTTCTTTTTTGCTTAGATGAAGCCATGAGCTGATCTTGGTAATTGTTTTACTTCTTCATGATCACAGATAACTTTGCCTGATGTTGACGCCTTGTGATAGTGTTGATATCCAACAGGAGAACACTGTGGTCTAGCTGTGAGCACGTGTCAGTGACTGATAACTACACTGCCTCCCTGTCCGCAGCAGGCTTATCCTTGGAATCAGGGAACACTCTTTGCTTTCTTGGCCCCTTCTTTTAAGCAAGGACAGATGAAGTCAGACCACAGGATATTGATTCATGATTTGAGAGTTTGCTGCTTATGATCCAGAGGGGGTCTCCTGAACGTTGTCTGTAGTCGGACTCAGGTCAGTCCCTCTTCTCTGTGGTAAAATGAGTTGTTTTTGATCCATCTGATGAGACAGTGTCTGCCCAGGAGTATTTAAGATTCTGGGCTGGATACATGGCCAACTGTAACATAGGAAATTACCAAGACCACACGATTATTAGTCCTTGTAACAGATCTCAAAGCAAGAGGCCTAGACCGTACACCCCAGGCAATGAAAACATACCCCAGCATCCAGCAGGGCCTGGGTTTAGAGACCCAGGTGGTTTCTTCTTTATGCCTCCTCTTAGAACTTGCCCTGTAATATTTACACAGAGGGCCTCAAGCTTAGAGGAAATCAAGTGCTACGTGATTGTCCATGGCTAGTCTGGCTAATGAATCTAGTCTCATTTATTGGGCATCCTGGGCAGACGCTGAGTTATTTATGACATCTGCTGGGGTCCGTGACAAGTTTCAGATCGCTGTGGGAGTTGCAGTCAGGGGGGTCTGCATGGAGGAAGCCTCCGTTTTGCCTCCTGGAGTACTCCATGTTTTTTTCGTGCTGGAGGTTCCTGAGAGGGGCAGTTGTTTTAAAGATCTCATAGTCTCCTGTAATTACCCCCAAACTCACAGGTACGTTAGAGTGAGGCAGGCAGGTAGAAACCCGATAGTCACTTCAGAAGTAGAGTCCCAGTGGGGCACTGACTCTTTTGGGAATATAAGTATCATTTATCACAACAGGAGCGAATCGATTCGCTGTCCATTTTCTAAGGGTTCCTGTTGTGCTCAGGAAATCCTTGTTGTTTGTAAGTCATTTAAAGCATGGATTAACCCAAACCATTTCCCTCTTATGGTATATATATATATATATATATGCATGTTTGTTCTTTTATCATTTTTGAGTTAGTAGGTTTGGCTAAGGGCAGTTAACTTAGGCATCTAAATTGATTTAATTTCTGTGAGAAACCTAAATGTCAATGGTAAACTCAGCTCTGTACAGCAGAATCTCCTGGCAATTGTTAGTTGTTTGTTTGTTTAAGTATGATCCATCAGTGGCGCCTTGGTGGCTCAGTCAGTTGGATGTCCGACTTTGACTCAGGTCATGATCTCAGAGCCTGCTTTGGATTCTGTGTCTTCCTCTCCCTCTGCCCCTCCCTTGCTCATGTTCTGTCTCTCTCTCAAAAATAAGTAAACATTTTAAAAAATGTGAAGTATGATCCATCAATAAATAGATATAAATCAGAAACACAAAAAAGTCTCTAGAAAGTTTGAAGAAGGTGTGAATACTTCCCCAAAGAGGTTTTTATAGTCCAAACAAAAGAGAAAACTAGGTTATAGAAAATCAAGAACTGTCTCTGTTTAAATAAATGAACACTGGGGACACCTGGGTAGCTCAGTCAGTTAGGTGGCCAACTTCAGCTCAGGTTCTGATCTCAGGTTCGTGAGTTCAAGCCCCTTGTTGGGCTCTGTACTGACAGCTCAAAGCCTGGAGCCTGCTTCGGATTGTGTGTCTCCCTCTCTCTCTGCTCCTCCCCCACTCATTCTCTGTCTTTCTCTCTCAAAAATAAATAAACATTAAAAAAGTTTTAGGGGCACCTGGGTGGCTCAGTTGGTTAAGCAGCCGGCTTCGGCTCAGGTCATGATCTCATGGTTCGTGGGTTAGAGCCCTGAGTTGGGCTCTGTGCTGACAGCTCAGAACCTGGAGCCTGCTTCAAATTCTGTGTTTCCCTCTCTCTCTGACCCTCCCCAGCTCATGTTGTCTTTCTCTGTCTCTCAAAAATAAATTTAAAAACATTTAAAAAAAGTTAAAAAAGAATTTTCAATAAATGAACACTCATATCACGTCATGCTAATAATTTTGATAACAAAAAAATAAATGACTACAGAAATGTAAGTATATATCATCCAAAAACTATTGCTATAAACCTGTTACAATTTTTTAACAAAAGCAATTTGGTAATCTACTGTCATTTAAGAAGCCAGGATAAATTATGTTTAATGACCAGTGTTTTGTATTTGTTTCTTAGTTAAAAACTGAGCATCCTAAGATTGTTTATTAATTAATTCAAAGATTCATCTAATGTCTTAAAATTAGTTACGGTTCTAAAAAATATAATTTGGCCAATACACTAAATCCTGATGATTGGTAGTATTGTGAAAGTTGTGTAAAATGAAAGCGTTTAAAGACACATCCATCACCACCATTTCATTTTTACGCACATAATTTGATGTGTATAAATTTTTAATTTTAAACAAGCTATGAAGACAGTGGTAACTTAAGTAACTCATAGAACCAATGTAGGCAGTTTAGAAAGTTGAAATATGAGACATTTAATTCTGTACATACACACGGAAAATTTTGTGCTGAAAGTATTTTTATAGGGTAAACTCATGTTTAAAGACTGAATCATGCCCCAAAGTTTTGTTTTGTCTTAGAACTAAAGCCATTTTTCCCCCTAACCTCATAGCTGTGATAGCAAAGGCTGTTGTATAAATATCCTTTTGGGGACCCACAAAGAAAAACACTGCGTAATAACTTCTTTCTTGTTAGACATTGTTGAGGGTTGATCTGGATTAGATATTCCTGGAGTGCTGACATAGCAACTGAACAATTTTTTGTTTTAAATCTTTAACCTCTCTTTCCCCAAGAGAGAGAGAGAGACAGACAGAAAGAGACAGAGAAAGACAGAGAGAGACAGAGAGAGACCAAGAAGAGGCAGCCAGCGCCAGACAAATACAAAATTATCATTATAAAATGCTAATTATGTCTTCTCTACAGAAAGAGGACAGTACGTCTAGATGTAAAAAAAAACCCAGATTTTGACCTATGTGTTCAGGGAGGGTGGTATGCAGCTGGGTTCGCTGTAACTTCTGGACATTTGACAGTTCTATCAGCCCAAGCAATTAGCAAGTCAGCAGTCCCTAAGTACTGAAATGGAGGAGGCAGGACTTCTGGGTTAAACAAAATGCTCTCTCTTTTAGACAAACAAGACAGATAATCTCCTCTTGAGGATTTCTCTTGGGAAGGTACCTTTCAGATGAATACTCCTATTCCCATCAAATGCTCCCCAAAGTGGCTACTGCTATGTTGAGTGGTCCCTGGTGAAATGGCGCCATTAACAAGATAAGCACACAAGTTAGCATTATGGTGAGAGAAGGAGAGGAAGTGTGTTTGGTCCGGGAGAGGCATGGTGTAGATGGGAGAGAGGAGACACAGCGTGGATGGGAGAAAGATGCAACATAGACAGGGGAGAGGCACAGTATAGATGGAGAAAAGCACAGTGTAGATAGGAGGGAGACATAACATAGACAGTGGGGAGACACAGTATAGATAAAAGAGAGATAATGGTGTAGATGGGGTAGTGACACAGGATAGCTGGGGGAGGGAGGCACAGTGTAGACAGAGGACAACCTCAGAGCTGCTGGAATCCATCAGAAGGGGCTTGTTTAGTTTTGTGGCTCTCGGTCTTGACCAAAGGCAGTCACAACCCAGGCATCATCAGGAAGCAGACAAAAACTCCCAATTCTCAGAAGATGAAAATAAACAAAGTCCTCAGAAGCACCAAGACAGGCCTGGGAGAATGTCCTTATAAGGTTTGACAATTGTAATCCAAATCAAAGTTGGTCTAAAAATGATGCCAAGTATCAAGGAATATAGTGAATGCCTCAGTCCCCTGGCGGAGCTTGGGGACAGCTTTATCAGCGCCATTCCGAACTTTTACCCCTGGTGGCCAATGTCATGTGTCAATTTGGCCAGGCCACAATCCAGTCTCTAGTTATTCAGCTGAATGTTAAACTAGATATTGGTATGCAGATGGTTGGTAGATATGATTAAAGCTCGTAATCAGTTGTTTTAAGTGAAAGAGATTATTCTACATAATCTGAATGGGCCTCGTTCAAGTGGTTGAAAAGTCTCGAAAGCAGAGCTGAGGCTTCTCTGAAAGAGAATTTGCTGTGGAGACCAGCGTCAGCAGAAGACCCCCAGCCTGCACTCTGGACTTCCGACTCGCCAGGTCCTCACAATCACATAAACCAATTCATTGCAACAAATCCCTTCATATAGATAGTTCCTACAGGTTCCTTTCTCTGGTTGAACCCTCGCTAACACATCTCCCTGTAGACATTTCCTGTTAGAAACGAACAATGCTCTCTAAGGTATGAGACAAGCAGATGTGAGAAGACTGGAAAACAATTTCATCAAAGTGCAATGGAAATATGATACAATAAACAAGATATCCCCTGGAATGCTGGGATATTTAACAAAACGGTGGAACTCAGCATGACATGAGCTTATCTCTTGGCCATGTACGCAAGGGGCATCTCAATTAGACAGAGACACAGCAGGTCTCAGATGTGCATGCCAGTAAGGTGTCCAGAGTTATAATCCAGGACTTCGGCTGGATCTTGGTGGCACTGCCCTGTCTGTCAACCTCCCTCCCATCCCCACAAAACACCACAAAAGTACACTCATAGACCTCATTCATTGTGGTGAGGGAGAATGTACTTCATGGGGAAGTGTTGAATATCTCAGTAAGATGGTGGAAAGGACTTACTACAGGATTTGGACTTTGGTTAGGTAACTGGGGAGAGCTACACCTAGCAGACTTTCCTGTAGACTGAACGCTGTCAGGAAGTGGGGCCAAGTCCATGATTGGTTGTCTTAATAATTCTTATCTGGAAGTCTCCTTTCATTGAAACCTCATCTAGAAGAAAAGAACATGGTTAGAGTAATAATTGGTAAAGAAGCAACAGTCACTCATACTAACTGGGATAGGGTGATATTTGGTACTTTTGTAGTGTCCACAATAACTTTGGGCTATAGGCCATGTCCCCCAAAAGTCTTAATTCCCAACATGATGGTATTGGAAGGTGAGGTCTCTGGGAGGTGATTAGGTCACAAGGGCAGAGCTCCTGATGGGATCTGTCCCCTTATCGAAGAGCCTCAGGGAGCTCCCTCGCCCCTTCTGCCACGTGAGGACACAGTGAGAAGATAGTCATCTCGGAAGCTGGACGCAGGTCCTCACCAGACACTGAATCCACCAGTGCCTTGATCTTGAACTTACCAGAATCCAGAACTGTGAGATGAGAAATAGATGTTTGCTCTTTAAAGCCACCCAGTCTGTAGTATTTTTACTCTAGTGCCTTGAACTAAGACACTTTAGTTTCTCTGTGCTTAGATACGATTCTGAAATTGTTGTATTTCATTTGTTTGTTGTTGTTGTTGTTGTTGTTGTTGTTTTGTCTCCCTGCATCATAGTCACAGAGCACAGAGAGCACAGACACCTGTTGGATGCTGGCTGATGTCTGTGGATTGCTGATACCCCCGAGGAGGACACCATGATCTGGCTGTGCATTCCGGACTGGTTCTCAGACAATGTCAAGGTCAGTTCCTAGATGATGTCAGAAGTTCTTCTCTTCCTTGACACATAAATTGATATTGGTTTTGATTTTTTATCACCCAAGATTTATTTTTTAATGTGAACTGAGCTACAAATAGTCTAATCATTATTCTATCCTAGTTACTCAGACAATAAAAACATAAAACATATTGTGATCATTACCAAACATAAACATTTTAATAGAGGTCACATCTTGATGCGATAGGAAAGTTTTCATGTAGGTCATGTATGTATGAACAAATATTGCTTATTCCTTAAATGCAAACATTTTGATATATTATTTATTCACTTTCAAGTTTTGTTTATTTGTATGCTGAGAAAAATCATGTCCTTAAATGAGTCCATGGGAGCAGAATTTTAAAAACAACAACAAAAAAAAATGACTACTCAATTTTTTGGGGATCTCTGCAAAGCACACGTTTTGATACACTGTCAAAAACTGATTGTAATGATCTGCCTGTTCACCATGTAATTGAGTCCTTAAATTGAAAGAAGAGCATCAGGGATGCCTGGGTGGCTCAGTCAGCTGAGCGACTGGCTTTGGCTCAGGTCATGATCTCACGGTTCGTGAGTTCAAGCCTCACGTTGGTCGCTGTGCTGACAGCTTAGAGCCTGGAGCCTGCTTCATATTCTGTGTATCCCTCTCTCTCTGACCTTCCCCTGCTCATGCTGTCTCTGTCTATCAAAAATAAATAAAATAAACCTTAAAAAATGAAAGAAGAGCATCAGAAATGCATACCTTACAAAAGGACTTGTTTCTCAATTGTTAGAGCTTGGATTTTTCCAACTTTGAAACCAGTATTTTGAATTCTTCTTTGCTCAAAACCCCAAGAGCTTCCCCCATTCCTCCCCATAATGAAATGCATTTTTGTGGGAAGGAGGATGGGTGAGAAGTGGGTCTGTCTTTTGCACAATGAGGGCAAGGGAACCTTTTCCAGGAAAGTGGGGATAGAATCCATGTCACCTCAACTGCAGGTGAATTCTCAGTTAAAAGGGTTTTTTTTTTAAAACAAGAATATAAATGTATGATGAGAATCTGGATGTTGATGTCTGAAGATATGCATGCTGAAAACCCCTTGGGAAGTCTACTGCTGTCCTCAAGATGGCCTGTGTTCTACTTTGAAGGCTCATCAGAGATCCATAGATTAGTTTCTTGGGAACATCGGCACCAATACAAATGGATCATTGTGGACCATGTCATTTTATTGTCTGGCAGTATTACCCTTCCATCTTGTGCAGTGCCTAAAACACTGTCTCTGTGCAAAGGAGTTTCTCTGCAAATAGTAGCTATAGGAGAAGAATCCTATGTATTGTTTTAGGTGAGGAAACCCAATTAAAAATGGCAGCCTTTGCACACCATGGAGCGCCGTGCTTGACATAACCCCTTCCAGTGAAGGGGTGGACCACACTGGTTGATTGAATAATAGTCTTTATCATTTCTGGACTACCTAGAAGGGCCTGGCACTCACCATACCTATGTGTCTGGGTGCACACACACATCGTAAGACAGCCTTACAAGATAGATGTTGTGATATCCATTTCCTTAATGTTCAAAAAGCAGTTTCTCAAGCCATAGAGCTACTAGATGGTTGTACAAATGTTCTAATTCAGTTCCAAAGCATGTGTTGTTTTCCTTACTACTTAGTCACGCCTAGACTTACATCCCGGTTCTCCTGGAGAACATGACAGTTTCTTTAAAAAAAAAAAAAAGCATCTCTGTTTTCTAACATTGAAAAAGAGAAAGACGTGATGCCTAGTTGGCTCAGTCAGTCATGAACCCCGCGTTGGCATCTGTTCGGGGCATAGAACTTAAACTTAAGATTCTTTCTCTCTCCCTCCCACTGCCCCATACATGCTCTCTCTCTCTCTCTCTCTCTCAAATAATAATAATAACAACAATAATAATAAATACTTTTTAAAAGGAAAGAAGGAAAGGAAGGTCTCTCCTGTACTGTGAGATGAATATGTAAAACACCAACATGCCCAGAACACTTGACATATTTAAAAAATGCCGCTTCCCTCTCCATCTGAAAGGAGATTTGAAAAGAAATAGAAATAAATCCATCGAACTCAGAATGGATACATTTGGCTTTTCACTGGACTGGGTGACATTTTTTGGTGAAACAAAACATTTTCCAATCGACCAAGTCTCAAACCAACCTCCTCAGCTACTTGGCTATTTTGAAAGCCCTTCTTAATGCAAGACTACTTTAACACAATTGAGGAAAGAAGGATTCAATCCAAGCTGCAAAGATTAGAAACACTCCACAATTTTCTCTCATTTTAAGAAGGAGAATACAACCTGAAAATGGAATATAATTGGGGCTCAGAAGCATCTCTGGGCTGCCTATTTTATTCTCATTTCCTCGGGAAGTATTCTTATTTGATCTCTCAGTGCACAAATGGGAATTAGAACTACTCACTTTGCCTTTGAAACAGGCAAAGGGTATCAGCCTGGATGACATGCATGCTGTTGAACCACATCAAACCAATGATCAGATCTTCAACAGCGAAGAGCCCCCGGGTCTGTTTAAAGGCAGAGGAAATTCTGTAACATGAAGACAAAAATGAAGGCAAGCTGATTCCATTCTCTGAAGAATTTCTTGCCTACAGATGCAGTCCTCACGGATCTGTTACTTTTATTTGCTCGTGTTATACATTTGGCAAAGCAGTATTGAAGCTTTGGGAATTTATATATCCCACTGTATACAAACAGATTTTTAATAAAAAGCAAACACGGTGGGGGTGGGGGACACCTGGTTGGCTCAGTCTGTTAAGCATCTGACTTCAGCTCAGGTCATGATCTCATAGTTTATGAGGTCAGGACCCACACTGGGCTCTGCACTGACAGTGCAGAGCCTGCCTGGGATTCTCTCTCTCTCTCTCTCTGACCCTCCCCCATGTGCTCTCTCTCTCCCACTAAAAATAAATAACATTAGAAAGAAAAAGTAAACAGGATCTGAGAGGCAGTAGGCATCCAATGAGGCAAGTTGGCATTAGATGGAAGTCTGGACCTCAGAAGGCTTTGGGAAAGGTCTTTTCCCTTTTTCTTCCCAAAGGGAGGCTGTTAGGAGACAGGGCAAAAATCTAAAGAACCTCTAAACCCTTCCTCTCTTTGCTTAGCCACATGCAGGGTTTTATTCTTTGCCCTGGTGTGGTAGGGTCCCCTCCCTAAGGAATGTAAAAAACAAAAACTAAACCCCTCAAGACAGCCTGGCTATGAGCTTACTTGACATCCCTCATGACTTTGTAACAGGAGACCACTTAAGAGACTGCATGTTTGTGTGTTACCATGTATGGGAGACTAAAAAATAAAAAATATATGTAAAAACTATGCCATGTGGCGTTTAGGGCTCAGCTCTTTGGGTACGAACCCAACTGAGCAGCGCCAGGATGAATAAAGTTGCTTCCAGGAAAGAAAAGCCTCAGTGTCAAGACTCTCTGTGTGAGAATCCTGTGAGAAGGGTTGAAAGAGGCAGCCACGGTGGTAGGTGACAAAATAGAATAGATATCCATTCCACTTCCGGCAATGAACTTGGCTGATATTCAACTCAAAGTTCCTCTTTTGAAGTTGCATATGGGCCCTGTGTGTGCTGAGGAGGGAAAGGTACTAGGAATGAAATGTCATGAGCAGCACAGGACTTTATGTCCCCACCGCACGTCAAGAGTTTTGAGTCTCTTCCCGTTGGACACCATTGTGGACGGAGCTGGCTTCCTCACACTATCATCAAGGCAGATGTCTTTCTGTCCCATGAAATCCCAATTCTAAATCCTCCTGGTGACTCACAGACAACAATAAGTGACCAAAGCCTTGTGGCCATCAGCAGTCATGGGGCCATCACAGGGCTTATATGCTGTATTTGTTTATGACCATGGCTGTAAAAAATTGTCACAAATTATCCTAAAGCATCTCCAGGCAGATTTATTCTCCTCCAGTTCTGGAAGCCAGAAAGTTAAACTGGGTCAGCAGGGTTGGTTCCTGCTGTGGACTGAAGAGGAGGAGAATCCATTTCTTTGCCTTTCTCACCTTCTAGAAACTGCCCACATTCCTTGGCCAGTCGCCCCACAGAACTGTCCTCATCATGACATCATTTCTGGCTCTGACCTTCCGGCTTTCCTCTGCAAGAGCATGTGTTATTACATTGGGTCCGCCAAGATCATGGATCATTATGTCCCCATCTCAGGACCTTTAATCATACCTGCAAAGTCCCTTTTGCCTTCCTTTTGCCATATAAGGTCACATATTTATAGACTTCAGGGATTAGGCTGTGGGCATCTTTTGGGGACCATTATTGAGCCTACCACGTGTGCCAAGTCATTGTCTCAAAGTGCAAATTCTAAAATCAAATTATCATCTCCATGGGTCAAGTAGAGTTAAGTAAAAGTGTTTGACGTGCTTTTCATTCCTGGGTAGTCGAAACCATTTATTTATAGCACAGGTGCTAAAACCATCCCCTAATGGACTGAGAACCCCTGAGTGCAGGGAATGGCTCTCGATGACACTCATCTTGGTAGATCCCATGCCTACCATATGCTGAGTGTCCAATAATTGCTTCTTAATGAGACCATATGGTCCTTTGTATATGGAAAAAGTGGGGGTGGTGAGGGAACATGATAGAAATCTAGAGAATAAATTAAACTCACATTTGGTCTTTCACCACCTATATTACTTACTTTCTATTTTTGGTAATGGGTTTCTGATGCTTGATTGCTCCTTGATAAAATGTACAGCATGTGGGGAAGTGATAGATTGTGGGCCAAGATAGGCAAAATGCGAGACCACTCCAACCAAATAACCAACCAGTCAAACAAAAAGAAACAAAGATGGGGCATATTCCAAGGCCAATATTGAGTCAGGGCCGAAGGAGCTCCCAGTGGCCAGAGAGGCTATTGAATTGAAAGCTAAAGTATAACAAATACCTAGAGTTCATGCTAATGTAAATGCATAGAATGAGGAAGGCAGGAAGGAAGGAAGGGAGGGAGGGAGGAAGGAAGGAAAGAAAGAAGGAAAGAACAAGAGATAACTCTTCATTGCAGAAGAATTCCAAATAATAAATGTAGAAGGAAATAGAATGGGGGAAAATAGAAAATCACCATTAGAACACCTCAGTAATAATTACTGCCAGCAAAATTATCATAAATTGTAATTGTATTTGCCCTATTTTCCCTCTGATAGCATTGGCATGTGTACAGTTTATGTATATAACAACAACAAAATGTCCCAAGTTCATGGCAGCATTATTTACAATAGTCAAGAAATGGAAACAACCTAAGTATCCATAGGCAGATGAATGGATAAGGAAAATGTGAGATATATATATCTCCAATAATGTATATGTATTTATATATATTGGAATAATATTCAGCCATTAAAAAAAGAAAGCCTGCCATTTGCAATAACATGGGTGGACCCTGAGGACATTAGGCTAAGTGAAATAAGTCAGGCAGAGAAAGACATACATACTGTGTGATCTCGCTTATGTGTGGTAGCTAAAAAAGAAAAAAAAAAAAACCCTCAGAGATACAGAGAACAGATTAGTGGTTGCCAAAGGCAGGGGTATAGGTGGGGGTGGGTAGAATGGCTGAAAGGGGTCACAAGGTGCAAATTTCCAGTTATAAAATAAATGCATCCTGAGGATGTAAGGTACAACAAGGGGACTATCATTTACAACAGCATACTGTGTAGTTGAAAGTTGCAAAAAAGAAATAGATCTTAAAAATTCTAATCCCAAGAAAAAAAATAACTAGGTATGGTGATGGATTTTAGCTAAATATCCTGGGGTGATCATTTCACAAAATACACATGTGTCTAATCATTATGTTGTATACCTATATATCAATTATATCTCAATTAAAAATAAAAGATTCACTGAATGATGGGCTCAATGACCGGATGAAAGTTTTAAGAAGAAATACGATATTTGCATAGTCTCAAAGTATGCATGATATTTGCACCGTCTTCCTCAAAAGTAATGTTTATGGATTAAAAAGGAGAAATGGTAACTTTGCAGTGGAGACATCCCCCAGGGAGCCTCTTCAACAAGTGACAAGGTTGAGAACTGACTGCTATAAACTGTGGCAACATCAGGTACTGCCGGATGTGATGCGTGGAGAAGAGCATCTCACCTTAGGAGGATCCCTCCTGATAACTCACAGCCTCAGTCCAATCATACGAGAGCAGGCAAACCCAATCTGAAGTTCTGTCTACACAATAACTGGGTCTCCAGGTCGTGAGAGGCAAGGCTAGGCTTCAGCCTTGTTTAGGAACGCTACAGGTCCTGCTAGACGCATCCAGATTGGAGGAGGCTAGTGACACATGGAAACCAAATGCCATGTGGGATTGTGGGTTAGATCCTGGGACAGAAGAAGGACATGAAGTGCAAAACCTGGGGAGTGCTGTTGACGTTTGTTGCTTCTTTAGTAACACTGTATTTATGTTAGTTTCTCAGTTTTGATAGTTTCAGTAAGATTATGCAGAATGTTAAGGAGGGGGGCAGCCTAACGCTGCCTGAATGCTTTTGTTGCTATTGTCCTACGGATGAAGGCATGATCATTTAAAAAGTAAGGAGTCCCTGCCTTTGCAGAACGTAAGAGTTCTGGGGACGTTTTCACAATGGTTTTCCCATTTGAGCCTCTCAGCGATGTGCATGATAGGTATAGAGCGATGTTCTTTATCATGGTGATAGGTATACAGTAATGTGCTCACTCTCTCTCTCCACACACACACACACACACACACACACACACACACACACACAGGAAAATAGATGACTCCCCAGTGGATGGGGAATTCAGGTTTGCTGATTTCAAGACCAGTGTTCTTGCTATGCTAGGCAGCTTTCAAATAGTAATATTCCTATTTGTCTATGCTTTGTAGCTATTAAGGCATGACCACCTTGGTTTTGAAATCTGGCTAATTCCTTCTTATTCTTTAAATAGATACCAGAGTGTCTGGCGTTAGCCTTGTTTAGGGATGCTACAGGTCCTGCTAGATGCATCCACAGAGTTTCTTTGGCTAATCTATTTTCAGTATTCAGAAAGGGTGAGGGTTGAAGCCTTTCCTTCCTCTGATACTCTGTTTTAAAGAGCTCCCAAAATCCTGCGCGTCTGACAGCCTAATTTGCATGGACCTACAAAGCTCTGCCTCACTCTTGTGGCTCAACCTGATGGGCTAAGAGCCGCAGCGTGACAGGGTCGATCCAAGTTGTGAATTTATGGATGATGCAGCGTTTCTAAATTTCAAAAGCACCTTTGACGATGGTGGGATGGTGAGAGAGAGATGTGGGCACTGGGAGCGCTAGGAGTTTCTGTGGGCTGGAGCTCAAACACCTGCTGTTCGTGCCTGTGTTTTGATGTGGTGCTTTCACTTGTCACCATCCATGTGGACTTAGGGCTGGAAGCGAGTCTATTGGCAGTCTGGGTTTTAAAAAAATGCAAATACATTCTACCATGCCATGGAGCCCATCTTTCCCTTTCTCAAAGCATCCATCTCTAAGCGATGGAGAATCACACCTGCCTTAGTGGACTTTGGGCTGCCATAACAAAGAGCTATAGACTTGAGGGTGACTTAAACAATAGACGTCTACTTACAATTCGGAAGGCGAGAAATCTGAGCTCAGATGTAAGCCGTTGTTTCCGGTTTCCCCTTGGCTTTCCCCTTGGTTTCCCCAAGGCTTCTCAACTTGACTTCCAGATAGCTAACTTCCCCACTGTGTCTAGGTCTGCATTTCCTCTTCTTCTAAGGACTATAAAATCTAATCTATAGGATTAGAACACACCTTAATGATCGCATTTGAACTTAACTCTTGAAGGACCCTGTCTCTAAACACAGTCCCCTTCTGAGGTGCTGGGTTGATTAGGACCTCCACATATGAATTTTCAGGCGACACAGTTCAGCCCATAGCAGCATCTTTGTTACAAACATGCAATCAACCAGTCACTCTTAACAAGGTCCTGCATGCTTGCTAGTGACCGTTAGCCTCCCCCAGTTCTGGTTCAGTTCTTTAGTCCACTGAGGGAGGGCTTTCAGATGGCAGTTGCTACAGCCATAGCTTGGGGCCACCGCAAAACTGCCCAGATGGGGTCATCTCAGTGCCATTGAGTGTCCGGGACCATCCCTCTCATTTCTCCCCTATGCTGTGTCCTGATGGCATGTTATCATATTGCTGGGAAGGGAGATGGCTGGCCCCCAACCAGATGAGCCCCCCATCTGCACCCAACAAGTGTTTTCTCCTTCTATTTCCTTGTAGTGTATCTGATGCCTTGGCTCACTATCTCAGGCTGTTGGTTTCTGAGAGCTCACAGTTTTCAAAGGTCACGATAGATTGTCCAGGACTTGGACCAGAGGACAAGTGGCCATTTTACAATGGAGGTTTTATTATGATTCAGGTATAGTGAAGCTGACCCCTCAGGAGGCCAGTGAAAACTGTTTTTCACAGTTCCCAAGAGAGGACACACCATGCCACATGGGGACACGGCAGGGTCTTCAGGAGCCACAGGGAGATATGAGCAAGAACCTTCATGGTGGTTTCCATGGGAAGGAAGTGAGTTAGGGTAAGCAGGCTCAGAATTAGCTAGTTGGGGTTATTTCTGCAGTCTCTGGGGTATAAGGACTGTCTTTTTTTTTTAATTTATGTTTATTTTTGAGAGGGAGGAGGCAGAGAGAAAGGGAGACACAGTAACTGAAGCAGGCTCCAGGCTCCGAGCTGTCAGCACAGAGCTGGACACAACTCATGAACCACGAGATTATGACCTGAGTCGAAGTTGGGTGCTCAACAGACTGAGCCACCCAGATGACCCTGGGATGTAAGGACTGTTTTAAGTTGCTTGTACCTAGTTCTGGAGTGATTAAGGCAGGCGACTAGTGGCCTAGAGTATGAGAGCCCAACAGAGGAGGTGTGGGTGTAGGCTCTGGATTGGAAGGTCTGCACGTGAGAGATAGGCTTGTAGGACAGCCATTTACCATCTGTAAGAATTGGCTTGCCCTGTAAGGGACAGTCTCCTCAGGATCAGTAAGGCCCCAGATGCCAAACATCAGAATACAAAGATGTGCTTAATAGGGGCGACTGGGTGACTCAGTCGGTTAAGTGTCTGACTCTTGGTTTCAGCTCAGGTCATGATCTCACAGTTTGTGAGTTCAAGCCCTGCATTGGGCTCCATGCTGTTAGTGAGGAACCTGCTTTGGATTTTCTCTCTCCCTCTCTCTCTGGCTCTCCCCTGCTTGTGTTCTCTCACTCTCTCTCAAAATAAATAAAGTTAAAAAAGCAAAGATGTGTGTAATATAGTGGTACCTATAATTGTCCCCCTCTTGAACATTTGGTTAATATCCTGAACTGAAGCTTGATACTTGTACCCGGTCTCCCTCCGTCGACTGAGACTCACTGTCCTCATGGGCAGTGAGGGCCCTGGCAGCCTATGAGTTATCCATCCTGCTTTTGTTTGCCAAGTAGGAAACAGTAGCCCCTGTCAGACTTCTTGGGTTTTGCCAGGTCACTCTTCCGAAAGGTGACGGAGTGCCCTTGCTCACTTCCCACTCCCGGGAAGCTCCACATTTGGTTGGCAGAATCAGCAGCGTGGTAGCACACATTGGCCAGAAGGGAAGGGAGCCAGAACTTCCAGAGAGGAGGCCTGACATTGTCAGGGGCATGGGGCAGTGAGATCATTGTCAGAGCTGGACAGAGGGCAAGGAAGTAGGCAGACGGCAGGCAAGGCAGGAGTTGAGACAATCCTATATCAGATCTGGCATGGGCATGGCACACATTGGATTTCCCGGCCCCACACACAGTAGGTAGTGATTTGAGAGGACTGCACTTCCTGGGAAGGGTGAGGTGGCAGCAGAACATTCACCGTCTGGTCCTGTCAACCCCTAAACTTATCTAAGAACTGGACAAAGCCAGTGCAACGTGGGGATATGGAGGGTCCGGGAACCTTGGGGCAGAGAGCTGTTGGGAAAACACCCCTGCTGATAAGGCCCTTAGGCAGGCTTCCTCTGGTGTGATACTGTGGGGTGGGTGGAGAGAGCTGGGGACACAGAGACCTGTGTGAAAGAAGGTTAGTCGCCACAACACTGGAAGCATACAGAGGCGTGGATGTGGTGGTAGTCGTGCAGTTGTTCATTCATAAATATCAGGGAGCACTCACTGCATCTGGGTACTAGACCCTGGGGTTATAGTGATGAACCCAACACACCTGGTCTCTGCCTGGTGCTTAGATTTCTTTCACGGCAGAGCCCTGGTTTTTAACTCTCTGGGAAGAGAGCCTCCTAGCATCCTCCACTACCACCAGCATGCGGGTATCTACTCTTATATCCTGACCATCTCTTTGGGTCTATAGTATTCCACAGCACCATCTATAGTATTCCACAGCAATGTTCTACTCTTCGTGACTCACAAGATACCTACCCCGAGCCAGTCACCACACAGTAAAACCATGGACTGCGAGTGACTTGTTCTGCAAGCTTTCTGCAAGAGGAGCAAATATGTCTCATAAATTTCAACTTGAAAAACAAGCGATGTCTTGCAGTACGAGCGGTACCTGATGCCGAATGTCACAGGGTCACAACAGAGCCCATGGTTCTTGGCGTCAGCTTGGGTATACGAGTGCTTTGCATTACAAGCAAGTTTCCGGATAAATTATGCTCACAAACCAAGGTTTTGCCATGCCCGTCGTACGAAGTAAGAATATAATCCCATTTTATGGATGTAAGAATTGGTTCAAGAATGGTTGAGCAAGTAGCCCAAGGCTACTCAGAAGAAAACTAATTGAAACCCAGCTCCCTCTGACTCTGTAAAGCCAGCGTTCTTCCCAAATCATCAGGGGTCGATTGTTATCCTCATTAAGTCATCCCATTTGCTAATAGGTATGACAGCTATTTCTAGGTGTGGAGATCAATGCTTCCTCGTAGCATTTTGACTCATAGTTAATTAAATGATATGGGTATACCCAAAAGATGAGTGGATAATTTACAGTTTTTTAAATTTTAATGAATAAATAACAACTCTTTCTTTTTTTTTATCTAGTTTAAAATGTTAATGAATAGCTCCCCTTCTAATTGCAAAGCTGAGTATTTAAGGGAACCTGACACTTCATAAATATCAAACTGTGAGGTTTCATGTGTTGGTTTTATATAAACATAGGAATTGAGTAATTACCATCCCTGCTATTCATTAAAATTCAAAATTAGATAAACAATAAGCAGGAATGTTTTTGTTCATTATTATTCACATCAAGTACTTTGCTTAGAATATCCCCTGCTTCTTTTCATGATTTCTTTTGTGTGCTGCCCTTTCTCTTTGAGCACAAAAAAATGGTCCCTTGAGTGGAAAACTCTGCTTTTCTTTGTTTTTTTCTTTCATCCCAACTAAGTCATCATTTCACTTAGAAGGAGTGGTGGCAATAGAGAGAGAGGGGGGTGTGGCTGAGGGTTGCATGATCCATAGTGCTATTCTCAGCTCCGTCTTTAACTTGTGGTGGGTTCCCCAAGTCACGTCACTTACCATCACTTACCATCACTTTCCTCGTCTTCAAGATGAGGATTTCACACTAGATGGTCATTCATTCATTCATTCATTTTCTTTCCCCTAAAGTATTTGTGTGTGTGTATCTGTGTTCTAGAGGTAAACAATAAATGATTGAAGTTCCTTGCCCTGATGGCACTTTACCAAATAAGGACACAAACGATTCTAAGATTACAATTATGAGTCTTGATGCAAAGTAGATTATATAACATGTGAACCATTGTAATAGAGCTTTGGACACAGAAAGATCAGGGGACTCTGTCCAGGAAGAAGGCATGCTTGCATTGCTATCTCAAGGATGAGCAGAAGTAATCTAGACGATGAAGGAAAAGAGGAAAATCCCAGAGCTGGAAGAGCTTGGGCAAAGGCCCTGGGGCAGTAGAGGCTACAAGATGCCATCTGCGTGAAAAGGAAAGAGGGAGAGATTAGCCTGTAGAGGCAGGTTGGGACCTATTCGGACAGGTCACATACAAGAGTCTGTCTTCACCCTAAGAGCAGTAGCGATGGGCATCAGCGTAAATTCTAATCACATTCCTTTGAAAGTGACTTGTTAGAAGGAGGTTAGATATGTTTATTCTGTTTTCATCTGTTCTCCTTTCCTTAGGTGCTGAGAGCCTCCTGAGTCGCTTTGCTTGCAAAGCTCTCTTAGAGATACAGGATCTAAGGACAGTTTGTAAGTTTATGAGGCCAGGTCATGGGTAGGCGAAGATGGCAGATCTTAGGGCCGAGATGCTCCTGATCTTCTCCCTGGCCTGTTAATGCAGCATCTGTGCCACACACAGTTAAGGAACTGTCCAAATGGACTCTTCGGAAAACAACTCAATGAACTTGAGTTTTGAGCTTCAATCAGAAACAGTCCCCCAGCTCTCGAATTTCACATCCACTACTCTGATTCTCCCAGAAACTGACGAAGGTTCTAAGCGCACACAATTTCTTGCTTTCACGTATAAGTATCTACGATTCCCTATTTCAAGCTACTGTGTTTGATATAATCTACTTGTGATTGTGATTCTTGCTTTTTTTGTTTTTTTTTAAAGGAGAAAGAATCACAGCAGAGACACGGTCCTGGAAGGTTCCCTGGGGGAACTACAGCTTCTGTCTGGAAGCAGGCTGTGCCACGAATCTTGATCACCAGCCTTTGACCACAGAGGCGACTTTTCATACAATGGGCCATGGTGTGAGGATCCCAAGGGAAACTTGAGGGTTGGCTTAGTTCCAGGACCTGTTTTGAAGCTGGCTCCAGAAAGCTCTCCAGGCCCACGTGTCACTGCTTTTGGAGAGAAAATCCAGGACTATGTTGGAAACAGCGCACGTCTGTGTGAAATGCAGCTGAGCTGGGAGGGAACGTGGCATTGGCGTGCCTCCCCCACACTATCAGAATCTCCTGGAAGCCTGTTAGAACCCCGAGGCCTCCATCTCCTTTCTGTGGCTCTGTTTAGTGGATCAGAAGTGAGGTCAGGGAATGGGTATTTGTAACAAGTTCCCTGAAGGGATTCAACTTGGGAATTTTTCTACCACCCCTGATAAAAACCACTCCCCCTGCCAAGATGAAAACTCTTTTAAAAATTCTTCCCTGCTGGAGGAAAGGGGTGTTAGGAGACCTAAAGGCCTGTGGAGAAATTCTGAGTGCTCATTACAATTAAGACGCTGTCTTGTGGCTCATCCACCCACCACGAGAGCCCAGGCCTGTTGCTTCCTCAAAACAATTATTTATTTATTTATTTATT
Organism: Suricata suricatta; assembly: GCF_006229205.1. Lineage (NCBI taxonomy): Eukaryota > Metazoa > Chordata > Mammalia > Carnivora > Herpestidae > Suricata > Suricata suricatta. The sequence continues at coordinate 26,855,387 of NC_043707.1, forward strand.
TATTTATTTATTTTTTAGGAGCATTTGGGTGGCTCAGTCAGTTAAATGTCTGAGTTTGGCTCAGATCATGATCTTACCATTTGTGAGTTTGAGTCTCATGTTGGGCTCTGTGCTGACAGCATGCAAGCTGCTTGGAATTCTCGCTCTCTGTCTGCCCCTCACCTGCTCATTCTCATTCTCCCTCTCTCTTTCTCTCTCTCTCTCTCTTCCCCCCCTCAGTACATAAATACACTTAAAAATTAATTTTTTAAGAAAATTCAAGTGTAAAGAACATACAGGGTTATATTGTGATTCAGAAATTCTACACATGACTCAGTGCCCATCAGGGTAAGTGTATTCTTGATCCCTTTTATCTACTTCATCCATCCCCCCACCCTCGAGTTTGTTCTTTGTATTTAAGAGTCTGTTTATTTCAGTTTGTCTCTTTTTTCTTATGGTCATTTTTGTTTTCTTTCTTTTTTATTTTTTTAATTTATTTTTGAGAGACAGAGAGAGACAGCGTGAGCAGGGGAGGGTCAGAGAGAGAGAGAAGGAGGTACAGAATCTGAAGCAGACTCCAGGCTCTGAGTTAGCAGTCAGCACAGAGCCCGATGCGGGACTTGAACCCATGAACTGTGAGATCATGACCTGAGCCGAAGCTGGACGCTCAACCGACTGAGCCACCCACACACCCAATTTTTTTTTTTTTTGGTTTTTTATTTATTTTTGAGAGACCGAGACAGTGCGAGCAAGGGAGCACCAGAGAGAGAGGGAGACACAGAATCTGAAGCATATTTTGTTTCTTAGTGTCCACATATGATTGAGATCATATGGTATTTGTCTTTCTCTGACTTAGTTCATGTAGTGTTACAAAACCTTCTGGATCTATCCATGTTGTTGCAAATGGCAAGATTTCATTCTTTTTTATAAACACATATACATACACACCACATCTTCTTTATCCATTTGTCTGTGGATGGACACTTGTTTGCTTTTTTTTTAAAGATTTTTTCTAATTAAAAAAAGTTTTAGTGTTTATTTATTTTGAGAGAGAGAAAGAGAACAGGGGAGGGGCAGAGAGAAAGGGAGACACAGAATCTGAAGCAGGTTCCAGACTTTGAGCTGTCAGCACAGAGTCTGATGCAGGGCTTGAACTCATGAGCCTTGAGATCATGACCTGAGCTGAAGTTAGATGTTCAACTGGCTAAGCCACCCAGGTGCCACAGATTTTTTCTATTTTTAAATAATCTCTACATCCAACATGGGCTTGAAACCACAGCCCTGACATCAAGAGACACACATTCCACCAACTGAGCCAGTGGACAGGCACCTTGACCTTAAACAAGGCTTCTAATCCCATTCAGAGTAAGCAGTTAATGGGCCTTTCCCCCAGGAGATGCTGTGCCCACATGGGCCCTCTGCGGGCAGAACTGGAACCTTAAACATCAGACCCACTTGTGCTGAAATCCATGTTGGCTTCACTGTCCCCAATTATTTTGTTCTCAACTTTACTGAGGTACAACTTATAAATGACAAAGTGCACCCACATTTTTTATAAATTTTTAATAAAGGTTCTTATTTATTTTTGAAAGAGAGAGAGACAGAGTGTGAGCAGGCCAGGGACAGAGAGAGACACACACACACAGAATCTGAAGCAGGCTCTGAGCCATCAGCACCGAGCTCCACACAGGGCTCAAACCCACAAACTACGAGATCATGACCTGAGCCAAAGTCCAACACTCAACTGACTGAGCCACCCAGGTGCCTCTGAGCAAATGGCTTTTCATTTCCCTCCACTTGCATTCCTTCACTCCTTCCAAAAGGGAATCCTTTACGAAGATCTTTTTTTTTTTTTTAATAGATGACACGAGAGAGCATATCGTTATGTCAGGCCTGGCGTATAATAGAGGCTCAGCAAATACCAGCCCCACTTCTCACGGCCAGAATTCACAAGCCAGCGCACATCCTGTCCACTAGGGAGCTTTTAAAAGGCTTCACACCACATCAGCAAAATTAGAGTCTCTGGGGAGGCCTGGGAGGTGCTGCTCGGTGGGGGAACAAAGCCTTGTCAGCCTCGGCACAGGGCCCGGCCTGGGTCTGGCCACTGTTAAGTAGCAGCTGGTGAGTGCTGCGACCCTGCATATTTACAGTTTGCATGTGTGTGAGTGAGCGAACAAGCGGCTGGAGCCCGCTCGCTGCTGCAGTCACCTTCCCGGGCAGGCTGGCCAGAGACAGGCGTGTTTGCAATTTCCAAGGAATCTGTGGGGTGGAAAGGGAATTTGCAATAATCAGGTCGCCAACACGACAGGCCGCGTCAGCAGGTGCATGGGCAGCAGGCTGAGTGGGGACCGCGGGCAATCAGGCACGGCCGCCTTGAGAGGCAGCTGTAACCCACTTTGTCACTCCTTGGGCCGCTTTGTGTGGTTTCAGGAGGCTTTTTCCAGCCTCTCCTCCACAGCCAGCTGGCAAAGCTGAGGATCAGCCAGAGGGTGCTGTCCAGGGTCCCTTCTGAGGACGGCTGGGCCCTTTATGCCCCGAGCCCCTCCGCTCTGCAGGGAGCATGATGCACACGGAGGGGACAGCCTCCCCCTCACCCCCCAAAATGAGACCCCCACTTCTGGCACTGCCCCAAAGCAGAATAGTTCCTGGCCTTCCTGTGGCTGCAGTTTCTGGAAGGGCTTTCCTGCCTGTAATTCTAAATAGCTTGTCACCGTCCAAAGAGCTGGAGCCGGGAGAAGGACTCTTCCTCACACTGGAGGCCATTGTCTTCTTCTCAGCTGTGTGTTTCCTCGCACATCAGACCCCCTGTTGAGTAGCTGCCGGGTGCCTGTTAGGTGACTGGAACCAAGTTGAAATCAGAATTTCTGGAAGATTTGGGTGTTGCATACTCAGGGGCTGAGTGCAGCCCACGACACCCAGAATCCGAGTAGAGGACCACCTGCCTCCATTCCACGAGCCACTGCTGTGCTGGCGACCACTTAAAATTCAGTGAGGACGTACAATCACAGTCTTTTACTACACCCACAGATTCGTGGGGCAGGAATGTGGACAGGCATGGTGAGGACGGCTTGTCTCTCTGCTGCATCGGATCTAGGACTGCAGCTGGGAAGTTTCCAGTGGCTGTGAGTGACTGCAGAGGTAGGAGACCAGAGTCATCTAGAAGCTTCCGTACTCACAGTTCTGGTGCCTGAGGTAGGATGCTTCAGAAGCTGGGATCAGCAGAGACTGTCAACCAGAGCATATGGCCTCTCTTGGTGACTTGGGCTTCCTTACAACGTGGGGGCCTCATGGCAGTCAGGCTTCTTACATGGAGTCAGGGTCCTAAGGGGAAGTCAGGAGCATAAGACAACACATAAGGTCACCTTTGTCACCTTTGACTGTAAGTCAAAGCAGTCATGAGCCCTCATAGGTTCAAAATGTAGGGACATGGACCCCACTTGTCACTAGAAAGGAGTATGATATAGTCTGTGTTAGAATAGTTTGTGCTTTGGGGCACCTGGGTGGCTCAGTCGGTTAAGCTTCCGACTTCAGCTCAGGTCTTGATCTCACGTTCGTGGGTTCGAGACCCGCATCAGGCTCTGTGCTGACGGCTAGCTCAGAGCCTGGAGCCTGCTTCCAGTTCTATGCCTCCCTCTGTCTCTGCTCCTCCTTGCTCATGCTCTGAATCTCTCTGCCTCAAAAATAAAAAATAAAACATTAAAAAAAATTTTTTAAAGAATAATTTGTGCTTTTATTTTAAATACTTTTAATTTTTATTTATTTATTTTGAGAGAGAGCGAGAGAAAGAGTCCTAAGGAGGCTCTGAGCTGTCAGCACAGTTGACATGAACTGTGAAATCATGACCCGAGTTAAAATCAAGAGTCAGATACTTGGGGCGCCTGGGTGGCTCAGTTGGTTAAGCATCCAACTTCGGCTCAGGTCATGATCTCACAGCCTGCGGGTTCGAGCCCCGCATTGGGCTCTGTGCTGACAGCTCAGAGACTGGGGCCTGCTTCAGATTCCATGTCTCCCTCTCTATCTGCCCCTCCCCCACCCATGCATGCACATGCATGTGCATGCTCGCTCTGTCTTTCTCTCTCTCAAAAATAAATGAACATTCCTCCAAAAATTTAAAAAAAGAAGAAAAGAAAAGAGATGGATGCTTCACGGACTGAGCCACCCAGGCGCCCCAGAATAATTTATGCTTTTAGGATCCCACTTCCTTAAATCAGACCCCACAAGTTATTTGTGGGAAGCTGTGGGAAGTGGAGGAGGGCTCGGATTGAGAAGGAGCCACTCCAGGCCCCCCGTGAGTCTCTCTGTGCCCTCCCAGTGGTCTCCTCGGGATCCCTCACTGGCAGCTCCCACTACCTGTGCTGCTGGATTTCAGGGGTCGGGGAGGGCAGAGCAGCTGAGCCTCAAATCCCACCGTGAAGACTATTCAGTTTGCTTCTCTCCTTGGTGACTGGAAGGGCCTCACAGAGGCAGCTCTCGGGAGAACACTGTTCCAGGGGAATCAGAAAGGTGGCAGGGAGCCAGGTGAAAATGAGAGGGGACCCTGTGGGCAGGGACACCCACCAGTTGACCTGGCTAAGGCTACGTGGAGGGGAGAGAGGGGCTGTATCTCAGAGACCAAAGAGCAAGACTTGGGGGAAGTGGGGTTACAAGTCAGCAGTTCCAAGCTTCCTATTGCTCACGAGCCCCCAGTGTGGGGGGTGCCTCCCCCCTCTGCCTTCGCTGTACAGGAAACGCATGAATTTTTAAACATATAGGAAGCACATTGTTTGTGATTACATTAGACCTTGAAAAGGAAGCACGAACATAAATTTCGAGATGAATAGCCCAGTGCTGGAAGCCTGCCTCTCTGCTTGACTTCAATAACTTATCTCAATGAATCCCAGCAGAAAGCATCTTCTATACTCCAGTTCTTGAGAAGATGAGACGTGAGTGCTGGGGAATTATAAGACAGAGGGACTTTATTGCAACAGTGAACAAGTTGAAAATTACAAGGTAATGGAATCTCAGTTGGAGGTCTCCGTACCCTGCCATTAGCTAACTCAGACAATGATTGCAGCAGACGAGGGTCGTAGGAGCGCCATGCAGGGCTTCTGCACTTGGAGGCCTCATCCGGCTGAGCCCGGACGTAATTGCACTTGAAGGCAGAGGGTCCACCTGGCTGCTGGGAGCTCTGACCTCGCGGCAAACCTGCCTTGACAATCCTTCCTCCTTTCAGAGATGAGTTCCGGTGGAGCCTCGGGGATGTGCTGAAGCTAAATCGCCTTCAGAAGAGGTGGAGCATCTGGGTCAGAGTGAGGGGAGATGCTGATCTCTGAGGATACGCCTCTGCAGGTGCCCCATTTGCGGGATCATTGAGTCACAGTCAAGGGCCGTGAAGGCTCCAAGGCTGTGATGGAAACACAGACGCAAAGGTGTGTGCCCTGATTATGGGGCGGTGAGAATGCAATCGTATCAGATGAAATTTGTGTGCCAGGTGCCGGGCTAGTGTTCCACACGCCTCTTCTCGGACCCTTGCAGCGACCCCTTGCAGCGACCCCTCAGATCCTACTTAACTCCATTCTACAGGAGAGAGAGAAGTGTGTCCTCTTGGTGCACAAAGACTTTGGATAACTTCATCCCATGAAACCCTGTCTACTAAAATGTGGCTCTTTGGGGATCGTCTTTATGATTTTGGCCCTACCCGTGTATTTTGAATCAATGTGCCCATCTTGCCCATGCCTCGCTTGGTTAAATGCACCAGGGGGGTGGGGCGCAGCCTGGGAGGAGCCAGACATTGGACCAGGTCCTGTCCCCCTGGCTGACCCAGGTAGGAAAAGTAGGATGTATCAGGAAAAGCAGTATTGGCATGCAGCAGCTTCTGAGAACCTGACGGGAGGAGAAGGCGACAGACCCTACAGAAGGGTGAGTGAGAGGTGGACAAAGCCTGGGCAGTAGGGCATTCTGTGGTTGTCGGGCAGTGGAGGTGGGGGGGAACTAATCCACAGCAATCCACACCCTCAACTGCCATGTTTCATCGGGAGGTTCCGGTCCCTGGGAAGGGCTGCTGGCCAGAACATGGCAGGGGCACACTTCCTGAGCCCAGTTGGTAGCACAGAATGAGGGTAGGCTCTGGTTCTAGAACTGAAACCAAGGCAGAGAAAGGAAGCTGGAACTCTCTACAAAAGCCCCATGTGTCAGGGGCTTGAGGGCAGGCTCCCGACTGCAGAGCCAGAATGCCTGCAGGTGGGCTGGACGTGCAGGCGGGGGGGCGCGGGTGCTGTAGCCTTAGCAGCAGGGAGAGGGAGGCTGGGGGACTGCGAGCCACACCTGGCACCCCCTGCCTCCAGTGGAAGCAGTCGGGGCTTTATGTTAAGCCAACAAAGGTTTGCTTTCAGTCCCAGTGGGAAGAGCACACAGGTCAAGTGTCTGCACAAATGAGCCAACCACGCTGCTGAACAGCCTCCACTGAGCCCACCTCTCTCTGTAGCTGCTGAGTACATGCTAATGAGAAACATTTCCAGTTTATGTGTACAAGTTCATGCAAACAGGGGCGGGGCTGTCATCCCAAGTCAGAGTTAAAAATGCAGCTAATTATGTAAAATGGGATGAGGTGCTAAGTCTAGAACTATTTAAGGGGGAAGAGAAGAGGAGAGGGTGGCTTGAGGTAGGGGAAGGCTCTCTGTGATTTGGGGCCTTTGGTGTCTGCGGTGTTCCTTTTTCCCTTTGCTCCGAGAAACAGCAAGCTTAGCTGATGCCCAAGGTGTGGAATTCAATTCAGTTTACCAAGCGTGTCCTAGGAGTCTTAAGCATTGAAAGAAAACAAGAAGAAAGGAAGGAAGGGAAAAAAAGAGAGAGGGAGGAATGATGGAAGGAAGGAAAGATGGGAGGAAGGACAGAAGGAAGGTGGGAAATACTGAAAGAAGGAAGGGAAGGAAGGAGGGAGGGAAGAAAGGAAGGAAGGAAGGAAGAGAAGGAAGGGAGGAAGGTAGGAAATGAGGGAGAGAGAGAAGGGAGGGAGGGAGAGAAGGAAGGAGGGAAGGAAGGAAGGAAAGAAGGAAGGAAGGAAGGGAGGGAGGGAGGAAGGAAGGAAGGAACCCAACAAACTCCCTATAGAGAAATCTTTCTAACTAGTTTGGATTGAGTGCTCTGCACACACTTTGTGCTGTGTGATGTGTCTTCCTGAGTGTACCTATTCACCAGGATGGAATGACCTGTGTTCAAATGTGTGTTATGAGTGACCTAGAAAGAAGTGTCCCTCCTTCTCGTTAAAAAAATAATAAATAATGACTGCTTATTCAAAGCCAGGAACTGTAAGAGTGTTTGTTATGTATCACCTTGTTTGACTCTGAATCACAGGTGGAACTATGCCGGGCTGCAGTCATTTTGAAACCTCATGGCGGAGCACCTGGGTGGCTCAGTTGGTTAAGCATCTGGCTTCAGCTCAGGTCACGATCTCGCGGTTCATGGTTTCGAGCCCCGTGTCAGGCTCTGTGCTGACAGCTAGCTCGGAGCCTGGAGCCTGTCTCCAGATTCTGTGTCTCCTTCTCTCTCTGACCCTCCCCTGCTCAAGCCCCTTCCCCCCAAAATAAAAAATAAAATACTAAAAAAAAAAAAAAAAGAAACCTCATGGCAAGTTTCTTTCCTGCTCCCATTACACATTCGTTGCAGGTCAGTGGGTGGGACTCTGCCTCTTGTGGGGCCCACACTGAGGAAACAGCCTGGATCTTGCACATTGCTGGTGGCCGTTCGAGATAGGAAGGGAGCTCTGGAGAGCGCACACCAGCAGTCACGTGCTTGTCTGAAGGGGCCGTGCTCTCTGTTCCATTCAGGGCTCCTTACCCGGCAGTCACATGGCCCCCATCCTGCCCCAGGAGGGCCAGGACATGCAACCCTACCTTGTGCCCAGAAGACAGAGAGGGGGAAGTTGTTGGTCAAGACCACCAATGAGCACCCGCGGCCCCCACAGTTTCTGAAATAATACCTAGCTCACAGAATCTAAAATTATTCTTGATTTTACAGATGTGATTTCTAAACTTGATGAACTTAACCGAAATCAAAACAGTGTTTGTGGCTTCCTACAGTTTCTTTTGCTTTTAGTATCTGTGACTGTATTGCCTAGAAAAAGCCCACCTGTGGGTAAATCGACAAACCTTGAACGTCTCAACTAGAAATTCGGTGGCCAAGCTCTGTCAAATGACAAATGCCTTGCGAGGTCTCGCTCATGTGGCTGGCCATTTCGCTCACCTCTTTCCTGTGAATATCTTTTTTACTGTGTAGTTCAATTTTTTAAATGTTTTTTATTTATTTTGGAGAGACAGGGAGAGACAGCGTGAGCAGGAGAGGGTCAGACACACACACACACACACACACACACACACACACACACAGAATCCAAAGACAGGCTCCAGGCTCCGAGCTAGCAGTCAGCACAAAGCCCACGACCTATGAGATCATGACCTGAGCCGAAGTCAGACACTCAACCAACTGAGCCACCCAGGTGCCCCTACTGCGCGGTTCAACTAGGATGAGGTTTCCCAGACAAAAGTCCGAGAATGTTAGTTGCATTTGATACTAAGCGCCTGGGTGGCGCAGTTAAGCATCCGTCACTGGGTTTCAGCTCATTCCTACCATGACTAGCAAATGATATTTACCAATAGCTTAAAGACAGAGACCATACCTGTGCAAATCTCTCTAACCGCAGTACCCAGAACATAGTGAAAAGTCAGTAAGTGATACAATTAATCCCACCCTCCCTGAATTTTCCTGTGCCAGGGCCCTGCGGGCCAGGAGTTTATGCTCTATGCCTCTGAAAATGCAGTATCAGTGTCTCACTAACATCTCAGTGCAGTTAAGATAGCATCCAGAAAACCAAAGAAATAGGTTTAGGGCACATCATGTGCTATCAAATGCTAGAGTTTCCCTTCTGGAAGATCACAAGACCTATTGGCAGATTCAATCCTTTAATGGAACGCTATTTTTTTAAGTTTATTTATTTATTTTGAGATAGAGACAGTGCGGGTTGGGAAGGGGCAGAAGGAGAGAAAGAATGCGGAGCATCCCCCATGCTTCCGGGGCCTGACGCCAGGACTCGAACCCATGAAGAGTGAGATCATGACCTGAGCCAAAATCAAGGGTTAAGACACTTAACTGCACCCAGGTGCCCAGGAATGCAATCTTTGAATCTTTCCTCTAGCCTGACCAGATCGTTCTCGCCATCATTTTATAGATAACTAAGAGTCAGATTAATCTGCCTAGTTAAGATCACGAGGCCAGTATGAGACTGAGCCTGGGGCCGTTCACTCCACTGTCTGGCTCTCTGCCAGGTCTCCTGCAGGGACTGGAATAGACCTCCGAGGAACATCACGGGCACAAGCTTGCTAAGCTCAGGGCAGCAATATTTTCACTCTTAGATGGGGCTTCCACAACCTTCTGTCAGTGCATTCTGTGCATGGAGCTCAGTGGTGCTCAGCCTTGACGGTACAGTAGCAACACCTGAGGAGTGTCATAGAATGCCCATGTCAGCCTGGCCCATCCCAGTGATGTCAGAGCTTCCAGGCGGGTGCCCGGTATTCAGACTTTTTGAAGCTCCCCAGTGATTCCGATGTGGAGTCAAGACTGAGAATGAGGGTGTGGCCTGGCTGGGACTGTGGGAAGAGCCAGCTTCCCTCTTAGGAGCTGTAACCGTCACCTTCAAGTTGGAGAGTGAGCTCACCCCTGGGATGTAAAATCAGTGTGTTCCAAGGGGAATTCAGTTTCATTTCTTCCTTCCTTCCTTCCTTCCTTCCTTCCTTCCTTCCTTCCTTCCTTCCTTCCTTCCTTCCTTCTTTACTTCCTTTTCTTTCTTTCTTTCTTTCTTTTCTTTCCTTCCTTCCTTCCTTGTCTTTCTCTCTTTCTTTCATATATATATACATATGAAATATATATGTGTGAAAATATATGAAATATTATATACATATATATCTCCTATATATCATATATGTATATATGATTCCAAGTCCTTTGGAAGGTGCCAGAACTTTGGATTTGGACTATCCAAAGTTCTGCCCTTACTGAGGAATGACTTCGTCTCTGGTCTACAGTTTTATTTTTTTATTACATCTATAATAACGCCTTGTGCACAGGCTGGTGTGCAGAGGAAGGGAAGGAGATGGTGGACTTACCTTCTTTGTTCGGTACTTGGCATACAGCAGGTGTTCAAACATGACACTGTCCCTTTCTCTTCCTTCACAGTTCCCTCTTCTCCCTAGGCCTAATTTAAAATGAATCAATAATCTTAAGAATATTAATAATTTCATGGCTGTCTTTAAAACTAAGGCTGGTGGCCTCACCACGAAGTCCCACCGTTGGGACCAGGGGGGACCCAGAGTAAGTGATAGCTTGTACCATTTTTCTGTTGGCTCAGGCTACATTATTACTAGTAGTACCATTATAATAGCCTTTGTTTAACTTAAGGAATTAGAGTCAAATGTTTAAATCAGTGAGGCTCAACAGAGACAAATATGTGTGTATAGTCTCCATTCATAGATGCGCTAATTGCTTGCCCGACTCACTAAATTCTAATTAAAACCATTCCACCAGATGATTTTTATTTTATTCCTTTCAACTTGTAATTAAAGCATTTACTGGCCAACTATCCGAAAGAAATGAAGAGAATCTGCTTAGGTGTCTGCAGAAGCAAATGGGATGAAGCCCATGAGGTGGGGACTTGCCCGTTAGTGGTTGAACAAGGTCGACTCCTTGTTGACTGGATACAACTTGAGCGGAGGAGTTGGCTCTGCTTTGGGATATTGAGTGAGCTAGATTCCAGCTTAGTCTGAGAATTCATTTCTTCACGGATGTATTGACTACCAGTCTATGCCCAGGAGCAGGACCCTGATGCGAATCACCAGTCCAGGGATATGTTAATGGCAAACCCAAGCCCAGGGGAGGACCCGCAGTCTCAGGATTCTCCGAGGATGCTGTACCATGGCCTTTCCCCCTTGCTCTCATTCTCCTGGTTGGGTTGGTTTCAATACTCTTGTTGTATTAGTGATTCCCCCCGTTAATGGCTATAACCAAATGGGGACCCCCAGAGCTCTCTCACATTCTATTTTCTTCTTACTTATTGGCCCCCTATTCTATCCTCCTAGACACCTGGGGGTTGGAATGAGACAGACACCGCATAGCTAGCTCTAGGTCAGCTATTACACATACTACGGAGGTTGCCATCCTTAATTCAGAGACAGCATTTACAAACATATGAGAACACTGAGGCGCCAGTAGATAAACAAAGACATAAATCATTAAAAACCGGAAAATATAAATGACTCATAAACAAGACCAATGAGCAAAGAAAAAAAGAAACAAACCCAAAACCAGACTCCAATACAGAGAACAAACTGGCAGCTCCCCAGAAGGAAGGTGGGGGAGGGGGAGGGGTGAGATCCGTGAAAGGGATTAAGAATGATAAGCACTGAGTCATGAGTAGAACTGTCAAATTATGATTTATTCATCATATTATATTGTATACCTGAATCTAATATAACCTATAAATTCAATTATACTTGAATTTTTAAAAATGCAATGTTAACAATATGAATGACTAAATATGTTTAAAATGCAGATGAGAACAAGCATGAGTTACTTTTTTTCACCCACTTAACAGCGGGATTATGGTAATTGGTGAACAGGCACATTCCAATGGGCTGATAAGAGTAGCTATGGGTATAAGGCCCTCCACAAACAAGCTCGGGGCCCAGGACAAGGGTCAAACTGGAGGCCCACATGTCATGTGTCTATATATGTCAAAGTCACAAAGAAAGCTAATGAACTGTTAAGTATTTTCAGTCTTCCTACCTTGACAAATAATACCTTTCTAATGAGTTGGATGAACTTTAATTCTTGGATTTCCAAGACTTCTTTCAAGAACTTGGGAGAGGGAGAGTGGGTCCTAGGCTCCCAGCCCCTAGCCTGTCCATACTTTTCCTGCCCCAGCTCCATCTGCATGTGAGCAGCTTTGAGTGTGTGTATGTGGACACATTCAAGATCTTTCCAAGTGCTGACCCCACAAACAGCAGGGCTAGGGGTATGGACAGGGTAGTTGAGGTCTGTTCTTGAGGAAGTGGCCCCAGAGAAGGGATGCTGTAGCCTTGGAAGCAGGAGTGGGAAACTGAGGCAGGCAGTTCCAAGACTCCATGTTCTTGGAGCATGATCTAGGACATCAAGGGTCATGATTCCCAATGCGTTATCTCCTTGGCCCATAAAACCCTTAGTCGATGGGAAATACTATGACCTGAGGAAGGTCAAAGAAGGGCCCAGAAAAGTGTGGGACCAGGGCAGGGACTCTTCTTGCCAAGGTCATTAGTGATGGTATTATCTTTCTAGGAAACAACTAAACAATATGCCTCCACAAATTTAAACTCTTAATAGTCTTTGATCCAGACACCCAATCTTTAATTAGAACTCTATACACAACACTAACCAGAAAAGTGAATTAATATTTCTGTCTAAAATATTGTTTGGTAGTGTGATGTATCATTACCCCCTACACCCCCTAAAGAACCCCACAGCCCAAATGTCTAAGAATAAGTTGATTACTAAGTTATTTATGGTACCATCCAAATAAGGACAATGTTCAGTGTTAAAAATAAATTATTTGATACATAATGTCGGGTGAAAGATTTAAGTGTTTTTATATGTAATGGTGAGCAGTAATTAAAAAAATGGATCAAGGTGTGAAATTTTCCATACATCCCTTGAAGTATAGAAAACATATTTTTTTTAATTTTTTTTATTTTGAGAGAGAGAGAGTGAATGCATGTGAGCAAGCAGGGAGGGCATAGAGAGAGGTGGGGGAGAGAGAGAATCCCAAGCAGGCTCCTTGCTGTCAGTGCAAAACCCAGTGTGGGGCTCCACCAGCCAACCATGAGGTCATGACCTGAGCTGAAATCAAGAGTCAGACGCTTAACCAACTGAGCCACCCAGGCGCCCCAAGGAAACATTTAAATATGACTATACCAGAAGAGAATATTAACTGCTGTGGTATAGTGGGTAAGACTGAGGGAATGAATGACAGGTAATATTTGTCTCTTAATGTTGGCCTTTGTTTGGAAAATGTTCTAAACGACATCTCACTAATTTTGCTCTCAAAAATAAAACAATGTACAAATTATTTTATATGTTTGGAAATAGCACTGAAAAACACAGTAGAAGTCATTGTCGTGGATCTAGAATTTGGGTGGGTTCATAGGTGCTTCTTACATGGTTAAAATAAATAAGTTAATATACAAACAAAGTAAGCAAGGACTTCTAGTTTGCGGGGAGAAATGATTAAGATGTGTCATGAGCCAGAATGATGATTAATCTAATCCTGGACAGCTGAGGTCCATGCACACTCATACTAAATTTCATAAACTGAGGATATAAATGAAATCCAGGGCCAAAAAGCAAAGGAGAAAGGAAGATTGGCTGCCTATACGGTAAACAGAGTCAATGGGCGGTTTTTCTCCTGAGCGTCCTCACTGGCAGGTACAACAAAGAAAGGCCACCATGGACAGCTCTTTCTGTTTCTCATCAGCACCTACTGAGGTAGGCCAGTTCGCAGGATGCTGTGTTCATCTGTCATTTGCAGTCACACACCTTTCTAGAAGGTGTCCTTATCTCTCTATTACTTGTTCGGTTTATGAGAGTCATTCAATAAAGGCAGGTTGGATTCAGCTCTTTCTGACATTTAATATGCCTGCATGTCAGCTGTTGAATGGAGACATCTCTCTGTCCTCCCACGGCCCAAGAAGGCTCAGAGTTTCCCTGAACTGATGTTTCACAGCCACTAGAGAGGAAAAATTGTTTGTCCTACTCTGAAGCTGGGTACGGAGAATAGCTTATGGGACAGTCTGAATGGGGAAAATCAAGAGGACGTAGGATATCTGTGGGAAAAGGTTTGCCGGAGGAAATTTTCTGAGCACAGTGCAGGAGACGGTGCTGAGTTCCTTAGTCCCAAGACTGCCATTACTTATGAAAGGCACGTTCAGGGTCCCCAAGACCCCCCTAAGGTTTAACCATTTGCTAGAGGGATTCATAGAGTCACTGACAGTCACAAGATGCAATGTTATGGTTTATTATGGTAAAAAGATGAAGATTAAAATCAGCCAGCGAGCTGGAGGGTTCCACACATGGAGCTTCCGGTCATCACCTTCTGGTGGAATCATGGCAGCACTGTCTTCTCCCAGTGACAGGGTGTGACAGTGTGCTTGGGGTATTGCCAACCAGGAAAACTCACCTGAGCCCTCAAGTCCAGAGTCTTTATCAGGGCTTGGTCACATGGACATGTGGGACCACTCATGTGGCTTGACCACAGTCTGGGGCTCTTCTAGAGTTTGAGCGCATACTACTCAGTCCAAGGCCCTGCCCATAAATCACATGCAGTGACAGTGAGGCTCAAACAAAGATGCTTATCAGGCAGATCATTCCAGGGGTTTAGAGATTATCTCCTAGAAGTTAAAGAAAAGCCCAGATCTCTCTTTGGGTAAAGTTAACTCTTTTTTTTTATGTTCATTTATTTTTGAGAGAGACAGAGCAGGAGTAGGGAAGGGGCAGAGAGAGAAGGAGACCCAGAATCTGAAGCAGGTTCTAGGTTCTGAGCTGTCAGCACAGAGCCTGATTCAGGGCTTGAACCCATGAACTGTGATATCACCTGAGTGGAAGTCAGAAGCTTAACCTACTGAACCACCCAAACACCCTGTTAATTCTTTTTTTTTTTTAACGTTTATTGATTTATTTTGAGAGAGAGAGAGAGAGAGAGAATCCCAGGCAAGCTCTGCACTGTCAGCGCAGAGCTTGATGCAGGGCTCGAACTCACAAACCATGCGATCATGACCTGAGCTGAAACCAAGAGTCAGGACGCTTAATCGACTGAGCCCCCCGGGTGCCCCTGGGTAAAGTTAATTCTTGACTACACAGACAGACATACTCAGATCCTCTAAAGCCAGTTGTATGAAGGTGTCATTTGGACTGTTGCACGCTTCAGGGAATCTTCATGGCTGCCCCCCTTTCTCACCCTTTCCAGGGCGAACAGTCCAGACCTGAAACAACACCAGCCTTGTGGAAGCAGCGTTTCTAAAGAGTGGTGTTGCAAGCAGAGTTCCCCAGAGAGCAATTTCTGAGATGTAGCCATACATGCGCCATGTTTATTAAGGGTACCTGGGGGCGGGGGAATGTTAGCCCCACAAATCCCTACCTTCAGATCCCCATAACCTGTGAATGTGTCACCTCACATGGTAAAAGGGATTCTGCAGGTGTGAATAAGTTAAGAATCTTGAGAAGGGGATGTTTGCCTGGATTATCTGGATGAGTCCAATACAATCACAAGGGCTTTTACAGCAGGGAGGGTCAGAAGTCGGGAGGGGTGGACAAACAAGAAGGAACTGTGACAGTAAAAAGTAGAGGGCTTCAAAGGAGGTTTCCAGATGTTTGTGTTCCTGGTTTTGAAGAGAAAGAGGCCAGAAGCCAATGACGAAATCAGTCTCAAGAAGCCAGGAAAAGCAAAGACCTAGTATCTCCCGTAAAGCCTTCCAAAGGCCTGTAGCCCTGCCAGCATCTTAACTGTAGCCCAGGGAAGCTTCCAGAACTATCCTACATGCATGCTGTTTGAAGCCACCGCGTTTGTGGTCTTTGGTTACAACAGCCATTGGAAAGCAATGCAGCGCCCTTGGGAGGGTGAGGAAGCAGGTGTGGGGGACAGAGAAGTCTGCAGAGACACTGAGGTTTCCAGGGCAGCCTTGACCGACTGTCCGGGAACTCTGCAGTGAGCGAACCCTCCAGAGCTGTCTGATGAGGCTGTGCCGGCCAGGCCTCCATGCCCCTGTCTCCACCGGCCAGTGCTGCAGTAGACGAGCCGGGGAAGTGGCCTGCTGGCTGGGACCCCAGCTTCCCGGAAGGGTGATCTGGCCAGTAAGTTGGCGTGTGGCCAGACATCCCACTGCCCAGTAAGTTGGCGTGTGGCCCCAGTCCTCCCGGCTCCCCCCAGCTTCCCCCTGCTCGGGTCAGAACAATCCAAAGGAGACAAGTCCCCTTGTTCTCTTTTTGGGGCAAAAGCATTTTTGTGAAGGTTCCAGTAGAAGTGAAGGCGCCAAGCACTGTTAATGAATTCAGGCAGGAGCAGAAGACGAAGGCCATTTATAGGAGGGGCTTATTGGTGCTCACCCCAAATTTGTGGCTCTTCGGTCTTTTATGTTTGCATAAAGGGGCCCAGGTGGCTGCTGAGATACAGCCCTCAGAACAAGTCAGGGCAGTGGCTAGGGGAGGGGAAAACAATAATAGTAGCAGCCCATACTTGTTATTGATTATCGTAACCCGTTCGGAGTGCTTTACCATTTTGCTAATCCGGAGGGTGGTCAGCTGCCTGCAGCCCGCAGGAGCTCATCAGAAATGCAGACACTGGGGCGCCTGGGTGGCTCAGTCGGTTAGGCGTCTGACTTTGGCTCAGGTCATGATCTCATGGTTCGTGGGTTCAAGCCTTGCATTGGGCTCTGTGCTGACAGCTCAGAGCCTGGAGCATGTCTTCAGATTCTATGTCTCCCTCTCTCTGACCCACCCCTGCTCATGCTGTCTCTCTCTCTATCTCTCAAAAATAAATAAAACATTAAAAAAATTTTTTTTAAGAAAAAGGAATATGGACCCTCCAGCTTTACCCCAGAGCTACCAAATGAAAGCCCATCTTAACAAGATCTCCAGGTAATTTATAAGCCCATTAAGGGTTGCAACATACTGCTTTCTATACATTAACTCTTTAAATTCTCACTTAAAGCCCTAGGAGGGCGGTGTTACTGTTATTCTGATTTTACAGATGATGACATTTGGGTGCAGAGATTAGGTGATTTGTGGAAGGTGCCCCAGCTGGAAAGGGGTGCACCAGTATTGGATTGAGGTAGTCTGTGGTAGAATCTGAGCTCTTTTTCATTCTTTTTAAAGTTTATTTACCCATTTTGAGAGAGAGAGAGAGAGAGAGAGAGAGAGAGAGAGAGAGAGAGAGAGAGAGAGAGAGAGAGCGCCAGAGAAAGGGAGAGACTGGATCCCAGGAAGGCTCTGTGCTGATGCAGGGCTCGAACTTGCGAACTGTGAGATCATGACCTGAGCTGAAATCACGAGTCAGACACTTAAGTGACTGAGCTGCCCAGGTGATCCCAGAATCTGAGCTTTTAAGGATTCCTGAGCCAAAAAATAAACCATGCCTTTGGTGTTATGCAGAGCTGAGTTCATATATCAGCTCCTTCTTCCTGGCTGCGTGCCTCCAGACAGGTTGCTTAACCTCTCTGAGCCGCTGCTCCTGCGTCAGTAAAATGGGTCAGGAGTAGCATGCACTTCACAGAGCTTTTGTGAGCAAACAAAGAAAATGCTTGTGAAGCACTTAGCAGTCGGTGTTCATTTGTGTTGCCACATCGGGTACCGTCCTCAAGGCTGCCACAATGCCGTCCTTGTTATCAGCCCCATCACCATTGTCATTGTCAGCAAGAGATGGCCAGGATGAGGACCGGGGTCCCCGGGGACAGGACGTGCAGGAACTCAGGAGAAAGCCCCCCCAGGTGGAGTTCCACCCCAGTGCTGACAGCCGCCTTGATGCACTAACCACAGGACCGACTTCTTCGACCTCCCCCAAGTCGCGGCGAGGTTTGTGACTCGTGTTCTAGACTGTCTGCCCACCCAGAGTTGATAGCCAGGACCGAATATCTTCCTGGGATAGTTAACTCGAAGGCAGTGTTCTCCCCCAAGTGGCAGTTGCTGTGGAAACAGGTGCCCCTCAAGGACCAGGACAATGCCAGCAGAAACTTACTCCTCATCTCCTAGAAA
The DNA here is from genome assembly GCF_006229205.1 of Suricata suricatta. Lineage (NCBI taxonomy): Eukaryota > Metazoa > Chordata > Mammalia > Carnivora > Herpestidae > Suricata > Suricata suricatta. The sequence goes on from NC_043707.1 coordinate 26,873,165, forward strand.
ATAATTGTCCACTTCCTTCTGTGCTCGTTATTCCCAGGTGATGTTTGCCAAAAAGGCACGCACCATCTGGCCCCACCCTGACGGTCACCTCTCTCTGTGGCTGTCGGAATGACTGTGTCCTCTGGCTTGTATCTGCGTCTTTGCAGTCAGTGGCTCATGTGGGCTGGGTTACAAGTGACAATGAGTCTGTGAGGTTGATTTTTATTGATCTAGCCCTGGGTGTTCTTGCAGCTCCTTGCTAACACCCCCTTATGTCCTGGGCCCCCTCAAATGCGCACTTGCCACCCTTATGTAAAAGAGAGCCAGAGTGTGCGAGGCTTTGTTTAGCACGGGAAGGAAACTCTCTAGGAAGGGAACAGAGTTGTGCAAATGGCTCTGTTTCCGGAAGTTTGCCCTCCTTGCAGGTGGAGGGGTTCTGTTTGGATTCAGGATCCTCACTGTCATGAGTCTGCTTGGAATTCTCTTTCTTTCTCTCTGCCCCTCTCCCGCTCACATGCACATTCTCTCTCTCTCTCTCTCTCTCAAAAACTATATGAGCTTCAAAAATGTTTAATTTTAACATGCTTTTTTGTTTCTAAGATTTTTAGGCTGAATAACACTATACCTTGCAAATAATGAGCCACATCTGTAATTCCTCTCTCCCTTTTCTGAGGCTATAATCTTCTGTAACTCCAGATACGGATGCGTTCGTGGTCTGTGTACATACATGTGCTTGTGTTTGGGTGGACACACATACCTGAATGCATGTCCACACGTGTACCCATGTTTGGAATCCATCTCTCTATCCAGGTTCGTTTTATGTTCCCTCGCCCGGATACTTTCGGAGGTAGGCTCTCTGAGCCTTTAGCAGCTCAGTAGCCCACATGCCCGGACCACTCCACACACCCTGTGACATCACTTTGCAGGGAAGCCTACGAGGTTCTTAGGGGCCCAGGAAAAGGAGCTGACCAGATACCTAAGGAGGGTGGACCCAGCTGCTTCTCATGATTCAAGTTCCAGAACAAGCCATGCACCGTGGGGAGCCCTGTCTCAGCCAGGTGACAGGAGGGAGGTGACAGATGGCATCCTTGTTTCTCCGCTAAACCCTCCTCCACACAGAGCCCCACTTCAGCCTGCTTCTTACCTCCACTTGCTGTTCTGGGGACTGTGCTCATATGAAACAAAGCTTGCTGCCAGCTCTTCCTTCCGAGCAGGAGGGGTCCTCAATTAAGCCTCTGCCAGAAAACCGCCAATCTGCTCCCTCTGTTCCCCAGCAGCCCACCTCGCCTCCCTGCATCCTGCTCCTTAACTGCTCTCCCAGGCGACATCCAGCCCAGGCACCAATGACATCTACCGCACGAGCCGCCTGGATGCCAGGAGCAAAGAGCCCACAGGATCGTGAGAACCGTTTGCTTTGATGGAGTGCCTTTCATTCGAGGATCTCCAAGCACCTTTCAGACAATTAAATGTTATTGTTGTAAATGGGGAAACTGAGGACTAAATAAATTAAGCCTTTTCCTCCGAGACACATGGCTGAGGACGTGAAGAATCTAGCCCACCTGCTCTTCTCTTTTCAATCCTTCCAGAAGAATGCAATTTACAAGCTGGGAAGTGAGGCCATCACAAAGTCACAGAGCTCATTTTCTTCTTCTCTCCTTGACTTCCCTTCTTCCCGCACTGGCTCCTCCTCCTCCTCCTCCCACCAAGGGTCTGCAGGCACTGAGCATCCGAGGGTCCTGCCCTCACGCCATTCCAGTGGAGAGCTGGGCTCCAGGAAAACAGGGGCAGGACGCTCATTGTTCCATTGAAATTTGTTCCTACCTCAGCTTAATCCATTCATCATGTGTGTGTGTGTGTGTGTGTGTGTGTGTGTGTGTGTGCACGTGCGTGCGTGCCTGTGTGTGCATGCTTGTACGGACACAGAGATATCTTCTGCGGGTCTGGTCCTACGGATATCAGAGAAGACAACACACATGTGACTTCTGTCCCCTTGAGCTGGCAGCAAGTCCCATGCTGATACTGTGCCCACCTCCATCTGACACTGACACAGCCAAGGGGAGGAGGTCTTGCTTCCTCTCTTCTAAACCAAACCACTTAATTGCTACTTCCACCCACAGGAAAGGGTGAGCCAAAGGGCCAGTAAGTTCCTGGGATTATACAGAGCATTCTGTTTATGAAAAATATCTTATTTGGGATGAGAAAGACCATTACAGTGTTGACATATTTTTTCCAATAATAAGTCTACATAATAATTGTAGTATGTATTGAAGAAAACAGCTACTACATATATGGGGTATATATATACATATAATTTTTCTCAGCCAGCAACTATGATTATCCCCTTATACAGATGAGGAAACTGAGGCATGGAAATGTTAAAAAGTTATCCTGGGTATTTCATCAGGCATGAACTTAGGATTTTAAGTAATCGATCATGAATTCATTCCAGAACTCTGAGAAGTTGCAAAAGTTTCCACGAGGAAAAGCAGGTTTGGGAGATTAAGCCCTTGTTTAAAGCACACAGCCTGCAAGAGGACAACATAAGTGGAACCAGGGCTGGCTGTCCCCACAACCATGGCTCTTTATACCAGTGTCCCCTCTGGACATCAAGAGGCCACCCTCATGCTACTGTCCATGCAGTGCTTAGCACGGTGTTGACTCACCAGGACTCACCATTCTATAAACACTTGCTCAGTCTTTTTTTATTGCACTAGTAGATCCTAAATTACATCCCGATTTCAAATTCCATTATCCACATTCCTGGGAGTAATAGCATGGGGAATTCAAAGGAGTGTATAGTGACTTAATCCCCGATGTTTGCTCTAAAAATGCATTTGTGTATTTATGTTTGAGTGTGGATTTGCTGTTTGTGGGATTCATGTCACTGAGGCTATGGCCTGATGGTCTGACTCAGAAGGAGCTCAGAATAACCGTATCACTGTCTCCTCAGTGTCTCACTGTTTCTGCCTCCCACAGGCATGTCATTTTGTACCCTGAAGTCACGGACTGGACATTCTGGTTGTCCTTGCCTTCTGAAGGGCTCCTGTTTGATCATAGGGTGAATCTGACAAGTGATTTTCTTCCTCCTTCATTCCTTCCTCTGTCCCTCCCTCCCTCCAATCCTTCCTTCTCTTCCTTCTTTCCCTCTCTCCCTCCCTCCTTCCCCTCTTCCCTCCTTTCTTTCCTCCCTCCCTCCTTTCCTCCTTCCGTCCCTTCCTTCTGTTCCTCCCTCCCTTTTCTCCCTTCCTCCCTCCATTTCTTTCTAAGGCTTTTATTATCCTTGTCAACATTTCAGAAATTAGGAGATTTTGTCTAGAAGTATGGCTTCTCCTGAAAAACTCTAATATCTGCCAACACAAACCCCGCCCTTGCACTTGGCGGTTAGCTGGAGCTATTTAGCGAACGGCTTCTCTTCTCGAGAGGCTGGTGCCCTGCACGTGATCTCAGTCTTCACCACACACTGCATCGTCTCCCCAACACCAGGATTGAGTGTTGGTTGCCACCCATCCTCACGCCTGTGCGGATTTTTCCCTACTCCCAGTCAGTTCCACTCAGTCCCGTTATAGGTCCAGCAGCAGAGGCGCTTGGGAATGTGAGCCCTGTCGCAGATGCTGTGAACCACCCGGGGTGGGAGGCAGGACGCGGGAGCTGTCACAGCAGTCCATCACATGGTCCACCTGCCGCGTGTCTTCTCTGTGCCGGGGCGCCAGTGAGCGCGGCATGAGATGGAATGCCTCTGCGCCTTCCTCCAAGCCCGTAGAACTTACCAGCTTCTCTCAAGCAAGCCAGGAAGAGGAAAATCTTTATCTTGAAAGCTAAATGCCACAGGAGTCCCCTCCATTTTGAAACTTTTCAAGGGTGCCTGGGGGCTCTGTGGGTTAAACGTCTGACTTAAGTTCAGGCCATAATCTCGATATTCTGAGTTCGAGCCCTGCATCAGGCTCTGTGCTGACAGCTCAGAGCCTGGAGCCTGCTTCAAACTCTGTGCCTCTCTCTCTCTTCTCCTCCGCTGCTCATGCTTTGTCTTTCTCTCAAAAATAAACAAACATTTAAGTAAAGAAAGAAAGAAAACTTTTCAACTAAAATAATGCCCTTTCTATTAAACCACTTCATAGGGAGTCAATAGTCCCCATCAAAGTGGTGATGTTTGGTTGGAGGGAGAAGAGAAGAATCCTATGCCTTAGTCAATGCCGATGTGTGTAAATAGGATCATCAGTGCCACTGTCAGAGGAGTTGGAACTGAAGGTTCCCAAGAACTGGAGAGCGCTCTGTCTTGCCATGGCCACAAGTCAGCAGACCAGTTAACTTGTGTCAGGACATTGACACATGTTTCTGCCAGTTTGGGCAGAAATTGGCCTTCTAGATGGTTTTTTGTGGGGGGTTGAATTAGCGTTCCCAACTCCTCATTCTCAGAAGGGAATTTCCATCTCCATGCCTCTTTTCTTATAACTTTGCAATACCTTCCACTAGAGTCTG
>NC_043707.1:26877719-26965197 GCF_006229205.1 Suricata suricatta
CATGGCCACAAGTCAGCAGACCAGTTAACTTGTGTCAGGACATTGACACATGTTTCTGCCAGTTTGGGCAGAAATTGGCCTTCTAGATGGTTTTTTGTGGGGGGTTGAATTAGCGTTCCCAACTCCTCATTCTCAGAAGGGAATTTCCATCTCCATGCCTCTTTTCTTATAACTTTGCAATACCTTCCACTAGAGTCTGTAGAGTACATGTCTGCACCCATCTTTGGACTTGACCATGCTATTTACTTTTGTAGTACGCTGTGGGTTAAAGAAGTTAGCATATGTCTTCCAGCCCTATTGAGCATCTGCCCTCTGCAATGAGAAAAGTAGACACTAGGAGGCTGTTGCTCCTTTATCCTGGGTCTTGGTATGAGAGTGTGGGGAACAGACCCAGATCTAAGGTAGCTCAGCCGAGCCCAGCTAAGATCAGCTGAACTTCAACCCACAAGCTTGAAACAAATATTTGTTGCTGTGAGCCCCTGAGATTTGGTTGGTTTTTACATAACTTCTCACAGAAAAGCAAAAAGAAAATCAAAACAAGACAAACAAACAAAACCCAAGAACACCTAGCTAATACAGTTAGTAAATGAGGTAGAAATGGTTCTACTTGCAAATTATTGAACATTTTGATTATGCCATACAGTGTGTTGCTACAATTTTATCATTTACACCACAAGTGTACCTTTTCGAAAACCTCATTTTTTTTTGTCTTGCCACTTTCAGTCCTTGCACATTCCGCTAAACTGATATATCTTCTGCAATAAGTGAAGATATCCTTGGTGGAATCTCTTGATAGGAACCACAAGTTTACCAGAAAGACTAGGAAGTGTGGTACCAGAGGAAAGAGTGGGTTGAATAGGCATTTTGTAATCTGTCCAGAGTAAGATAAGCACCTTATTTTTCTAACTAAAAGAGCCCCAGGCGTTGCACTCTACCTAGCTTCACCAGCTCTGCTTTTCTGTCTACCTAATTCCATCAGCTTCTGTTATCTTCATTCCATGGGCAGCTTCGAGAACGAGTCTCAATGGTCCTCTTATCTGTTCATTTACAGTCATCTTGTTGGGGTCACAGATAAGTACCCAACTCATTAGCCGCTGACCCCTACTGGAGTAATCACCATAAACCACCATGAGCTCTTCCCAGTTCAATTGATGTGTAAACTATTTAAGGACAAGATGAAATGAACAGGAAAGATTTTCTGGTTTAGTTTAATTGCTTCTCAGGTGGCCTCTCATTTACCAAGCTCCGCTACAAGTATGAACCAGAACTACCCTAGTGAAACTAATATAAAAGACCCAAGTACCTCAGGGAATACAGCTTGATTCAACACATCCCGGGGAACCTGCATTGCCAGATTGAAAGAAGGACTTTTTCAGTCTACTTGGTCTTGCTGGTGGTGGTCCTTCTTGTCTCTGCACGGGCACGGTGTAAAATTGCACTCTCCTTACATGGGATGAGCAGATAATGTTGTCCACAAATTCCTGGCTCTTTCAACTATTAAAAAACAATGACTACGCTGAACATGAATCAAGTTGCCTCTACCGGAATGTCTTCACTGTGATGCATTTGAGGCATCAAGGAAAAAATTACTTAAAAATATTGCAAGAAGCATATACACGATGGATGAAACAAGATTGTCGGAAATCTGATGGTTGCCGAGACAACATGGCACTTCCTTGAACTGTTGCCTCTTCTTTTGAGTGTGTGTGTGTGTGTGTGTGTGTGTGTGTGTGAAATTTTTCCTGATAAAGATGAAATATTTGTAAGTCTGCAGGCATATCAACTGAATTTTGAACCCAAATCTTATTTGGGGACTTACCTCATGCCTCTTTGGGAGTTCATTTTTTTCTCAAATGAAAGAATGTCTGTCAGGAGATGCCGTTTCACAAAGAACATTGGACCCTAGTGTTGTTGAGCTTTTACTTCTTTGTCAAGCCATGGAAACAAGTGGTAATCTGGGTGTGACCGTCACAGATGCTCCAGTGAAACGCTCTTGCCTTTTAGTCTTTTCTGGCATCTTCCAATTGGTGATTTGTTGGGAGGGGAGTGGAAGGGAGGCAAAATGGGTGCAGAGCATCAAATATAACCTCTGGTTATAAAATAAGTAAGTCGTGAGGATGTAAGGTGTGGCAGGGCGACTGTAGTTAATGATGATGGTATTGCGTGTTTAAAAGTAGCTAAGAGAGCTATCTTAAAAGCCCTCATCACAAGAAAAACAACAAAAAAGACCTTTTTGCAGCTACATTTTGTGACAGATGTTAAATAGACATATTATGGTGATCATTTTGCAATGCATACAACATCCAATCATTATGCTGTGCATTTGAAATTAATATACTGTGTCAACATACCTCAAAAACTAAAGCTAAATTTTAAAAGATGAAAAATAAGAATCACAATATCGACTTAGTAGGGTTGACATGAAGATTAGATCAATTATATGTAAAAGGCATAACGTGGTACCCGATAGATTATATAACCCCATTGAGTGGTGGCTATTAATTACTCTTCTTCTCACAGATTACAAAGGGCCCCAAGTGTTCAGATCAAATAAGTGAAGCATGGAGTGAGCCAACACGTTGATGGCCTCACCCTGCCCAGATGCCCAGAAACATGGCAGAAGGGTCTAGAGCCCGAGGGCGTTGCTCCCGTCCATCATGGAAAGCGTCAAGGGCTATTTCCTCATGAGAAAATAATCTAAGCTCTTGCATACCATAGATAGGTTTTGGGGGGTGGGTTCATGAAAATGCTATGCACGGTTTTGCCTGTGTGTCTCTGTGCGTTTTTCTGGGAAGATAGTCCATAGCTCTCCTCAGGTACCTAAAGGAGTCTGTCTTCATTCGTTCATTTGTTCATTCATTCAACAAATACTCTTTGAGTGTTTATTAGGGTCTAGGTGTAAAAAGTACAGCAGTGAATAAAACAAGACAAAACACCTGCCTTTGTGGGGTCTAATTTCCAGTGGACCTGAAAAATTTTAAGAATCACTGATCTAAGCAAACCAGAAAGCCCATGGAATGGGGTTTTAATTTGCAAATGGCTCTCTTTTGGATGCACTGGATTATAGACTCTAAACATCTGTCCGACCGGGTCAGATATGTTTTCTACAGCCATATGTAGTCACTATTGTGGACACCCAGGGAAAGAATTAATGAAAATTTACTGATTATATTTGAAGCCAGTGAATTTCCTCCAAGTACCCCACCGCAGAACTATAGGAAGCAAGGAAGGTATTAAATATGTGTTCAAGCAAAAAACAACAAGACAAACAAATGAAAGATGTGGGTGTTTGGGGATCAGAGGAGTCTGTGCTCAGATCTTTAGCTCCGTATAACTACAAAAGGTTGGACAAGATACACAAATTCTTGGGGAAATGGCATCCCCTTGAATCAGATATTAATCTTGCTGGGCTGTCGGGCATGTGATAAAACAAGATTGGTAGTCAGTAAACATTAGTTCTCTAAGTCTAAGACAATGATTTCTATAACGTTGGACTCATGGGCCTGTAAGTGCAAAACACACACACACACACACACACACACACACATGTTTTTTGATGCTTATTTAATTTTGAGTAAGAAAGAGAGAGAGAGAGAGAGGGCCTGGGAGGGGAAAGGGCAGAGAGAGAGACAGAGGAAGACAGAAGGTCCAAAGTGGGCTCTGTGCTGACAGCAGAGAGCCCAATGTGGGGCTCGAACTCACGAGCCATGAAGTCATGAGATTGTGACCTGAAACTTAACGAACTGAGCCACCCATATACCCCCACACGTGTTTTTGATATTGACAAACACTTGACAAACTTTAACTTTTTCCAAGTCACAGGATTTATAAAACACAAATAAGCTACAATAAAACCACGTATGAACACATAGCTGTGAGTCACCATCGTTAATTTAATAAAGGGATTTTAAAAGCAAAACAGTACAAGAGTTTCAGTCTTGAAAAAGCTCTTGAAATGGAACAAATTTTGCTTAAAGACCAGTAGATTAAAAACTCAATGTGTTAAAACTTATATAAATATATTTGTAAATAACAATATATAATCACAGAAACTTACAGAATTAAAAACTAATATATTGTTTTTACTTCTCCATTTCTTTTTTTCAATAATTTTAAAAGTTTATTTATTTATTTTGAAAGAGAGAGAGAGAGCAGAGAGGAGAAAAGCGCAGAGAGAAAAATTCCCAAGCAGGCTCTGTGCTGTCAGCACAGAGCCCAATGTGGGGCTCGAGCTCATGAACCTTGAGATCATGACCTGAGCCAAAATCAAGAGTCAGATGCTTAACTGACTGAGCCAGCCAGGCACCCCTGTATTTCCCTCATTTAACTTGCAAGGGTGTTACTATGCACTTGCTTCATCTCTGATGCTCACAGCCCTAGAGGAAGGGTAGGAAAAGGCTTTAGTTGCATTTTCAAGAGCAGAACTGAGACTGGGAATGGGCAGTGGCCAGTTCCATGTCCTCTCTCCCTTTCCAGCGTTGCCATGGTCCTGGAACACAGGGACCTGCAATCATTGGCCACTAATCCTATCTCCTCTGGGTCAATGGGAGGGAGGTTCCATCAGGCAGAACTTTGTAGAATACAGAGCTGAGCCTCCTTGTGACTGTTGGAGCCTCGTAGCTGAGGCCACCTGAGGATATCTGCACCCCCTTTTCAAAAGCATCTCCAAAGACTTGAGACTCAGACCCGCCAGCCCTTCCTTTTTCCCTGGAAAGAGATTACCAAGCCCTTCAGTTGAACTCACATTCCCTGGTGAATTAGGAGAGACGATGGGGTCTATTTATTTATTCATGTATTCCATTATTTTAAAAGTTATCTTATTTAAGTAATCTCTACACCCAACGTGGGGCTCAAACTCACCACCCCAAGATCAAGAGTCGTGTGCTCTTCTGACTGAGCCAGCCAGGCCCACCTAGAGGTTGGAATTTAGAATCAGATAGTCCTGAGTTAGAATCCCAGCTAAATCTACATTTCTATGAACACAGTGCTTACTCTCTCCCAGCCATCTGTATTTGTAAAATGGAGAGAGGAATTAAAACCTCCTAGCATGTTGAGCATTAAGGAAGGTAACATGTGTATCTCCCAAGGCCACCATGTACAGTTGTACAGGTTGTGCCTTGCTCAAAAGTGCTATTCCAGGGGGGCAAGCGAGGATGGAAATCCAGCCAGTGCCCAGATCCTGAGTCTTGTGCTCTGATAGGGGCTGCAGCCCGAGGCTGGAGAAGTATCTCACAGCAATTTGTACACATGGACTGGATACCTCCTCCTGTCTTTGAAAGGCTCTGAATGCCATAGGCAGGCCCTACTTTCTTTTGCATCCCTTCCTTTTGATCATTTCCCCTTTAATGAACATGGGGCATAAAATATACTACCCTGAGCCACTGACAAATTTCCTGGGATTGCTTGGCCCCCATGGACTGGATGGCACCTACTTCTAAGCAAATGAGAGGAAGAAGATTTCTTGTCACCTCCAGGGCCCTGGCAAGGATTGGCTCTGTCTCCAAATGAAATACCCTTTAAATTGCCCTTAAATTGCATTGCTTGTCTCCTTTAAGTGGAATCCTATGGACCATAAATCTGACTTCAGAGGCCTCGGTATAATTTGACTGAGATGCTACAAAGGGTTTACCAAAATATAAAGCATCTGTCTATGGAAAATCAATGATGGCCCCCAATCAATCTCACTCCCTTGTTTTCAGATAGCACGTGTGCACGTGTCTTTGAGTGCACAAGTCCACGTGCGCACACGTGCACAGACACGTGCACTTTGGGTGCAGTGGCCAGAGTCTCCTGTTGCAAGGATCCAATGCGCGTTGGGAATGGTTTTTTGGTGAATGATAGGCAAGTTCTCAACTGTCATGATTCTAGCGTCTTTCCCTAGCTGTTTCTAGAACGCCAGCTCCTCCCAAGCCAGCCACTGACTGGCTTGCTATTCAGAGCTGGAGAGAAGGGAGAAAAGAGCCAGGCAGGTGCTCGAACTCATGACCCCAAGATCCAGAGTCACATGTTCTTCCCCTGGGAGAACTAAGGCTCTGGTCCCAATAGCGATGGCAGATGATGGACTCTCCCAAAGCCCGCTGCGCTAAAGAAGGAAGGAAGCCTCCTCATGCAGTGATGTTGCAGGGCCGAGTCAGGCAGGTACCAAATCACGATGAGAGGCTGACAGAACCAAACCACGAAGCAAGTGGATAGCAGACGTTCAAGACCGAACCACTCTAGTGAGGTTAATGCTGGGCTGCCGATTGGTGCAGAGTCTAGGAGAAGCAGGTCTGGGACAGGGAGACCTCGTAGGGGCAGGTGGGGCTGTGTGCTGAGGTGAAGGGGTAGAGGGTGCTCCACACCAGGAACCCAAACCCAGAGAGCCAGAAACCCACACTGGTATAAAAGACTTGTCCCCAGGAGGGGGACCTGGTCATGGCCAACAACGCAATAACAATTATAATAGCTGGAATGTCCTCAGCCCTTTGCCTGTAGCACCTCATTTAATTTTTTATGAAAAATCCTTCAAGGTAGGTGCTGTCATTATCCTCAAGCTAAGGACTCACAGCTACTGCAACTAATGAAGTTGGGGCCACAGTGAAGGTCATTCTCTTAATCATGATGATGAGTGGTGGCCTTTGAAGACCCCACATGGAAAGTGAAATTGGAAGTTGGGAGAATTGGGATTTCTAACCAAGTGGCGGGAAGCAGACAGAGCACCAGGGAGGTCCCCTCCTCCCCTTGCACTTGCTAAGGTGTTACAGCACTGAGGGGCAGGACTAGGGGACAAGGGTACATAAGGTTAGAAAGGAGGCTAAAGATGGGGCGCCTGGGTGGCTCAGTCTGTTAAGCGTCCAACTTCGGCTCAGGTCATGATCTCATGGTTCCTGAGTTTGAGTCCCACATCAGGTGCTGTGCTGACAGCTAGCTCAGAGCCTGGAGTCTGTCTTCAGATTCTGTATCTCCCTCTCTCTCTGACCCTCCCCTCCTCATGCTGTCTCTCTCTCTCTCAAAAATAAATAATTTAAAAAAAAAAATTAAAAACAAAAAGGGAAAGGAGGCCAAAGAGCCCTGCACTCTCCTCCTTCCTGGAGTTGGGAAACTTGATGACATTTGTCTGCTCTGCTGAAGTCTCCAGGTGGCAGAGGAGGCTCCTTTGTAGACACCCTCTGAAGAGTGGCCCTGCTTTCTACCTAGAGCCTTGTCTCTTCCTAGAGATCTAAGGAAGGCCAGGCAGGGTGGGTCTAGGGAGGGAGCAGAAAGCCAGGGCTGACTGCTCAGGAGTCTTCCGGGCTTTGGGTTTTAACTCAGAGGTAAAGAGCCCTTTCAGGCTCCCTGTGATGTTGTCTAGGGCGAGAGGTGGCACGTGAATGGAAGGAGGCCGAGTCTGAGGGACAGGCTGGGGGCCTGCAGAGACACGGGCCATCACAGCGCGGTGGCACGCTCTCCTTCTTGGCAGCTTCAGGAGACCAAGATAAAACAAGGGAAGACTTGCGGGGACTCTTTACCCCATTTGCAAGACATGTCTTGTTGACAGGAGCGCCGCCTTTTGTAGTTTAAGTGCATATGAATGTTAAGCTTCTGGTCATCTCTTAAGAGGCCCTGGAGTAAGGGACACTCTTTTGCTAAGTGAGGTGGCCTCGGGACCTGTGTCTTGCATGCCTAAAGAGGCGCTTCCAGAGGTAGTGAGAGAAGCCGCTGGGTTAGCCACCAGCCTTGGGCCACCAACCTCCGGGGTACCGGTACCCCACCTAGAGTGCACCTCACAGCCTCCATGGGTGGTCTTTCCTGACTTCTTAGAGCATTTGCTGCCAGTTCTCATTTCCACTGAGGCCAATCCCACTGGTAGGTCCTTAAGGGGAGTCAGAGAAGGGAAGAGAGAGAAACCATCTCAGATCCAGACCTGGATGGGCCAGCAATCCCCAGGGGCTGGATGGAGCAGGACAGTTTGCTTTGAAAAGCAACCAAAGGAGCTTCGGGGCGAGTGCATGCCACACTTCAGAGCCTGAGTGTGACAAATACTACAGACAAGCACAAGAAGAGAAGGGACAGCCGGAAATGGGAGGAAAAGCCAAAATCAGATGCAGGATATGAACAGAAGGAAGCAAACCCGAGACCACAGCATGCATGGCTGGCTCAGAACATCCAGTGGTTCAAAGGGCCAGTCACCCTCACATATACCCTCTTCCTCTGGGGTCACAGCCTTGCTCCTCCAGGCAGAGGGTCAGAAGAGAAGCAGAAGCAAAAGTCTGGAAGTAAATACTATAGTTATCACTAGTTTCAAAGAAACCATTGGGAAACCAGAAAGTCCGAAGGGATGGTGGAGAGCCAGGAACTTGGTTTCTCAGTTCTGCCTTCCAAGTGCCACCAGAGAGCTGGGGCTCAAAGGCTGCACGACAGAGCCTGAGACCTAGCAGGGATCCATTTGAGAGGGGACACAGGCGATGGCCCTTTCCATGTGGCTCAGGATCCTGTTCTCCTGTAATCTCCCAAGCCCTCCAAGTCCCCTCCTAAGAGCTCCCCCAACCCCACCGACCCCTCAGCCCCCTCCCCCACCCCAGTACTCTGGAAAGATCAAGGGACAGAAATGAGGAGAGGGCATCCTCGACAAGGCTGCAGGGAGGTTTGACTGACATCGTGTTTGCAACATTAAAGGAGAAGGTTTTTAATGGCATGAAAATGTCTTTAATCACAGGAGCTAAACTGTGCTCAGTGCAGGTTCAAGGTGATAGAGATGCTCTTGTTCTACAACTGCATTTTCATCTCACTTAGATTAATTCATATTTTAATTGCTTCTCTCCCTGATTGAAGTGCTCGGGAAAGGAGCGCTTTGATTCCTTTGATCTCACTGTTCTCCCTGCAAGGCCAAGGTCAGGCAGGGGTGCTGGTGCAGAGCAGGAGGATTTCCAAGAAGCCTTCTGGGAGGCAGGTCCTGCCTTGTGAGCTGGGACTCTCTCCAGGGGGAGAAAAGGCTGGTGGGGACCGGATAGGGGTGCGGCTGACCCGCCAGGCTAAAGCCAGGAGCGCTGTGGCTCTTTCAACCAGCAAGGGGCAGCGGGCAAGAAGAAATTCGGTGAGTTCGCCAAACTAAACCATCGCTCAACACATTGCCCTGCACCCTGCGTTGGGTTTGTCTTCAGGCCATGGCATTAATAAGAATGTAGTTCATGCTAAACATCACCCGCAGGGTCCCTAGGTCTTCTGTCCCCAAAGTGTCACCTTGCCCTGTAGTAGGAAAATGCCAAAGGCCCCTCCTGCAAAATCTCCGTGGTTCTGAAGGGGTTACACGTCTGTCTCTTGTGGCCCCTCTTGTTCGGATATCCTGTCCCTGCTCAAGTGTCTGGATGGTGGCTGTTCACTTCTCTTTACCCAGAGGAGGCAAAGGGGCAACACATGCTCTGTTTCCCCAACAGGCAAATCCAGGGTATTTCTGTGGACCAGAAGATTCACTGCAGGTTCGAGACAACCAGCCCTCTAGAAGCGATGGTCTGAAAACATGCTTCTGGAAAGTTCCCAGGTGGGGGTCCCTAGGTGGCTCTGTTGGTCAAACATCCAATTCTGGGTTTCTGCTCAGGGCATGATCTCTTGGTTTGTAATTTCGAGCCCTGATCTGGCTCTGCGCTGGTGGTGCAGGGCCTTCTGGGGATCCTCTCTCTCTCTCTCTCTCAAGATAAATAAACTTAAAAAACAAAGGTTCCCAGGCCCTTTCCCCCAGCAGGACTCCCCAAAGGCCAGCCACCCTCCTTGTTCAACAACCATGTGCCCCGTCTGGGCAGACTATTTCCTGTCTTCCTGTCTTCTTTTCCTGTGTTAGCCTCTCAGAGCTTCCAGAACAAAGTGCCAAACAGGGTGGCTTAAACAACAGAAATTGATTCCCTGTGCAAGTCCGAGATCAAGCTGTTGGCAGGACCATGTTCCCTCTAAAACCAGCAGGGGACAATCCCTCCTCGCCTCTGTCTAGCTTCGGGGGTAGGCGTGATTCGTTGGGGTTTCCTTGGCTTGTGGCTGTCATTCCAATCCATTGTCTCTGTCACCACGGGTCTGCTGTGGGCCTCCTCTGGGGTCACATGCCCATCTTCCCCTGCGTGTGTCCATGTGCCCCAATTTCCTTTGTCTTATCAGGACACCAGTCACGGAACTAGTCCTCACTCTCATCCAATATGACTTTATCTTAACTTGATCACACCTGCAAAGACCCCATCTCCAAATAAGGGCACACTCATCTGTACTGGGGGTTTGTACCCACACATATCTTTTTGGGGACGTAATATTCCCTCATTTCTGGAAGACTTTAAATCCTTCCTTCCTCATTGGGCTGAGAAGTTTCATTTGGCAAGTTTGTGCTCCAAGCCATTGAGGCCGAGTCAACTATGTGATGGAATCGGGGAGGGGGGGGTGGATTAAAGAAGGCAGGTGGCAGGACAGAGGGCATCCAAAACAACCCTGAAATATTTTCTCAAAGAAAATCACTTCTCTCCCTCAGATGGGAATCATTCCACATAAGTGTATTTTCCCACTTATTGATAGTCACTACTCTTTAATGAGTACCCATCATGGGTCAATTTTTTTTTCTTTTTAACTCTCGTATTTGTCACTGCAATGCTGAAAATGGGACATCAGTATTTTCTATTTTTTTCATTTTATTTTTTCTTAATGTTTATATATTTTTGAGAGGGGAGAGAGAGAGAGAGAGAGAGAGAGAGAGAGAGAGAGAGAACGAGACGAGAAAGGCAGAGAGACAGAGGGAGACACAGACTTTGGGGTCTGAGCCTTCAATACAAAGCCCAATGCAGGGCTCAAATCCAAAAGTGTGAGATCCTGACCCAAGCTGAAGGTGGACGCTCAACCAACCATGCCACCCAGGCACCCTGGGACATTCTTATTTTCAAAGATCTGGGGCTGAGGCTACAGGATGTCTAGCAACGTGCAGATCGAAAGTGACAAAGCCAGGGTAGAACTCACTGGTTCTGTTCCAGAGCCAGTCCCTGTAAGGTGTGGTTGATTCCATCTCCCTCACCCATTGGCTGACTGTGTCCTCTATCTCCCCTCCCCCTCCCCATCTCTAGGCACTGTGGTGACTGCCTATGTTAGCTCCTGTGGCTGCTGTAGCAAACCGTCAAATACTGGGTGGTTCTGGAGCTCAAATTCTGAAATCAGTTTCACCATGCCAAAATCAAGATGGCAGCAGGGCTGTGTCCCCACTGGAGGTTCTGAGGAAGGATCAATCCCTTGCTTCCTCTGGCTTCTAGTTGCCAAGGCTCCTTGGCTTGTGGTCACATCATTCTAATATCTGCCTCTGTGGTCACTTTGGCTTCCCCTTTGTGAGTGTGTGTGTGTGTGTGTGTGTGTGTGTGTGTCCAGTCTCTCTGCATCCCTCTTATAAGGATACATATGATCACATTTAGGGCTGGTCTAGATAATCCAAGAAAATTCCCCCATCTCAGCCTCCTTAGCTTAGCAAAGATTATTTTGTAAGAAACATTCATGGGTTCTGGGAAGCAAGACATGGACAGAGTTTTGGGGACCACAATGTAGGGCACCCCCTGTCTTTATGGCTCTCTTTGTAGCTGGATTTCTTGCCCTCCTGGCCATTTCCAGGAGTGGGAGGTGGGTGGGGAGGAGGAAGGGAGAGATTCTTGTGTGTGGCTTGCACCGCAAAGACGCATTGGGGAGCTCTCTCTGACTGGGTTTTATAAAATGGTTGTAATAATGCTTGTTTGAAAAAGGGCTGGAGATCATGTCCTGAGGATGAACGTGCAGGCTGTTTTGGATGGTAGATAGCTGCTTTGAGCCTCCAAGATCTCATAAAATGGAGGTCTTGCAGAGCTGAGATGAGGAAATTATTGTCCTACTGGGGAAAAGCATTCTTCAGAGTGAGAAGGGGGCGGGAAGATGCCTGCATGGGGACCAATGACGAGGCTGAATAGCTCATCTGCTACTGCAGGACAGAGAGGCAGTGCCTCCCCACCTGCCACTTTATGGATGACAGCCATCATTGCATATGGGTCACAAGGGCTTGGCTTAAGAAATCCCCAAACATTCATCAAGCTTTTCTGCAGTAATACCTGATGTTGAAACCTTTCTGTCACTTTCTGTTTTAAACGTGTTTACGCTAAGCTGATTACACCCACAGTGGTCTCAAAGCATAAAGCTTTTCTTGGCTTTAGACATTTTGGGGATGCATGGTATCTCAAGGCCAACAGCCCAGTGGCCAATGTCAGTTCTGTAAAGATGAGGCTCTGGATGAAAGAACACGTGTTTGGGGTTCTTCATTTGGGATAATTAATGGCTGTCCAATTGCTCTGTAGGTGTGTATCTTAGTCACATGAGGCAGGCTGGATGTGACTAGCCTCAGCTAAGAAAACAATAAATAAGTAAATAAATAACGGTAAAGTGCCTTCATGGAAGGAACAGGATATGCCCACTTTTCTGAGTCCTTGAGAACAGTCACTAGGAATGAGTGAGCATATTACATATGACCCACGCTGAGATGCTTTTGAAAGTAGAGGAGACGTTTCTCATAATTAACTTGGAATCCCAGGCATATGTCCGGACAGTTTCCTGCCTGTGAGGAACATGTACTTCTGCATGGCTGGCCTTGGGCAAAGTGGTGAAGTAGATTTGCTTACATTATTCTCTTCCCTCTTGCTCTGTTCTCCTCTGCCTGGTATTCTGAAAGCCACCCTTCTGGAGCTTGATGGAAACCTTTTCCCACATCTTATTTTATAATCCAGGAGGCTAAGAACCCAGAAAATGGCAACTTTTGGTTTCACGGTTAACATGGAGGAGGGGTTGGAACTTGTGTCCTCAATCTGGAAGAGAAAACAGGGTACTCTTTCTGGCCGTGACTGGCCAGGGTCCAGCACTGCCCACCCCGTGGAGCCGAGCTCAGTTCAGAAACACAGCTTTTCTCATCTGGCCTCCAAACTCTTATGCTCGGTGAGGTGACTGACAGACATCTGATGAATTAGTGGATGCTATTATGACATCACCCTCTGGGGATGACCGCACGTTTTTATAAAGGGCTTCTGTAGAGTGTCTCCATGCAAAAGAATGGATCTTGAATGTTGGCATTTCACCTACTGGTGGCAGATTTAGCAAAGAAAACTTCAGGTATGGGAGAATTTGGGGGGGGAACATACATGTATAAGTTGTAGTATTCATGTGCAAAAGAAGAGAGCAGGAGAGAGCCTAAGAGTGTTTCTATGGGGGAAGGAGGGGAAGGAAGAGAAGGGTATGTGACATCATGATTTGAGCTGAAGTTGGCCACTCAACCGACTGAGCCACCTAGGTGTGTGCCCCTGGATGCACTTTTGATTCTCATTTTGTACCAATTTCTTGACCTCGAATTTCAGTCAGATTTGTTATTCCAAGCTTAACTTACTTGAGTTTCTATCCCACATTCTTAGAGGGAGTTGGTCCAAGTTGACCTGCTATGGCTCCTTACTCTGGGCCGTAACTTCCCAGGATTCCATTTGCCCTGATTCTATTTGTTTTCCTCAACTAGCCCTGGTACATGGACAAGACAGTGACAGGCCTCGGGTTTACCACTCAGATACAAGAAGATTCCAACATGTGGAGGTCAACCGTCACTATGTCAACCATCTCCATGTTTCCCACTCACTTCCTCTCATACTTTTATTTTGACGCATTGGGTCATCCAATCCATCAGCTTTGCCATTTTTCTGTTCTACTTCTTCTATGTCCACTTCCTTCCTGGCCCAGTTTAGATTCCATGCTCCATCCTTGCATTCAGCTATGCAACCATACTGCCCCCCGAAACCCAAACAGTTTGGTCTCCTGAAAGCTGCCCTGGGGGTCATGGAAATAACACTGCAACATTGCTGGTGGGCACCATGTATTTTTTTTTAAGGATATGTAATTGACATATAAAATTTATTAGCCTCATGTGTCTCCCATAATGATCCATTATTTGGATACACTGCAAAATGATCAGCATGGTAAGCCTAGTTCATATCCATCAGCGCACATGGTTATACATCTTTTTCTTATAATGAGAACTCACAGGATCTCTCAAGATTGAATCTCTTAGCAACTTTCAAATATAAAATACAGTATTATTAACTGTAGCCATCATGCTTTACATTACACTCCCAGGATGCATTTATTTTATGCTTGGAGGTTTGTACCTTTTAGCCTCCTCCACCCATTTCACCCCAACTCCCCAACCCCAGCTTTGATCTCTGGTAATCAGCAATCTATTGGTACTCATTCTGTATCCATGAGTGTGCTTTGTGTTTATTTTTAGATTCCACAGATAAGTTAGATTAGACAGTATGTGTATTTCCATGTCTGACTTCTTTCACTTAGCATAATGCCTCAGGCTTCATCCCTTTTGTCACAAATAGCAAGACAAGATGGGTAGGACAGTATGGTGGCTAAGAACACAGTCTCTAATACCAGACTGTCTCTTCTCTGTCTCTTACCTCTTGCTTTAGGGTCTGTCTTCATGGCTCTCGGGTGTGTGGCTCATGCCTTCACTTATTATGGTCTCGGCTCAGAATCCTGTCCTGGTCACTCAGCACCCTCATGGCCCCATGCCCCTCCCAGTCTATTTCATTACCTGCTTTATTGTCTTTATACCAATGTCATTACCTCACTGTGTGTAGCTGGTCTCCCCCACTCTCCTGGATGGTAAGCTCTAGTGGCCATGGTGGCAGCGTTCAGGGTTGGGCACATGTATGGTCCCATCTGCCTTCATGTTGACAACACACAGAATTCAGAAGGCATTCCTGGGTCTTTCCTCCCCTTCCACATCCCAAAGCCTGGCCCAAGTTCAATCAATATTCATTGAAATATATATGTATATATACACATATGTATGCACACATAAATATATGTATATTGGTATATATTCATTGCATTATATGTAATTATATTATCTATGGCACACATATACCCATATGTGTATTACACGTATATTTGTATAAATAAGTATGTATACATAACACATATTACACATACACATATATACACAAAATATATATACATGAATGAATGGATTTCAGAGAGTCCATTTGGAGTGACTCTATTGCTTTTAGAGATGGTGAAAGATCTGACAAGCCCCATGTCAACATGGATGTTCCAATTGATGAAAATGCTTTCATTGGGAAAACAAGGCATGGTTCTTGACATGAGGACCGCCTCATACACCAAGGAAGCAGGGCCATAATTTTAAAGATAATCTTTTCTGTCGTGATCCCCCTCCCACCTCACCCCACACCAGCTTGTCCGGCTTTAGATACATTTGCACATCCTGCCTTAATTTGATTAGCGACAGATGCTATTATCTGAGGAAATCTAAATTGCCTCTTCCTGTGCTAATGAACTACTGTACCAAGTGCATGGGGGATTTGAGAATGAGATAGATTTATTAATGACCGCCTAATTAAAGGGACAGTTACAGAGTTCAGGTGGTGGGGTTGGCGGAGTTGAGGGGGGGAGTGTTTCTATTCCTTATAAGGATTGGCACTCTTCATGGCAAAATTAAAATGTTTTACACCTGGTTTAAAGCCTTCAATGTCACAACTTAGAAACCGAATAGAGAGTTAAGTTTAATTAAATGCGGTAGGACGTGACCCCCTCCTTCTGGTTGGGGGTGAGGTCTCTAGGCCTTTCTTTCCCAGCTGCCCCCCAGCCTCTCTCACAACCAGCCCTGCTACTACTTTTTTTAATCTAACACTGCTCTGAAAATCCAACTCTGAAACAAATGACTCTTTCCCTTCCTAAAGCGGAAGCCTGTATCTGAAGCATTTGGCCACATTGAGGACACACGAGTAACATTGTATGTGTCACTGACCCCCTTCCCTGACCCTCTGTCCAAAGTGCTTCCTATCCACCAAAGGAGCACAGTAAAAAGGGATTCTGTAATTGAAACTTCACTCCTCCGTCACCCACTTCGCGTGAAACGCAAAGTCGGCTGTGACTAGCTGTGTTTAGACTTCGGAAGACGTAAAAGCCGGTCATGTTCTAAACTAAGAACATGACTTGGCTTGCTGTTCTAAGCCAATCTAATTATCCTGAAATGCATGAAGGGATACTTGGTTTCACTGGACCAAGAGCTACTCCGGGGGCAGCAGACAGAAGGGGGGGGGCTCCCAGCAGGAGAAGCAAAGGGGGAGAAGGGGAGAGCAGTGCCTGGAAATGAACTGGTTTATAGCAGCACTGGTTCCAATGCTGCCACCTCTCCCGACACCACACTTTGGTTTTACAGCAGCTCTTGGAGTCTCTACACCTGCCACTGAGCATCTGCATCCCCGGAAAGCCGGCCCTGGTGCCCATCAGAGGCCCGGGATAACCAACTGGAGTGAGGGCTGCTTTTTGAAGCATCTGAGAGGGAAACCGAAGCCTGGAGAGGCTCGACCTCCATCGAGGTCACTAGAAGTTACTCCAGCACCACAAGGAAGGAATGTAACAGAAAGGTCAGTTGGCGTGGGCCAGTGGGCTGCAGGAGAGAAGCAAAAGGAAAATCAGGCCAGACAAAAAAGGAGATTTCTTCCATGAAGATCATCTATCCATTTTTTTTTAATTTTTTAATGTTTTATTTATTTTTGAGAGAGAGAGAGACAGCATGATCAGGGAAGGGTCAGAGAGAGAGGGAGACACAGAATCTGAAGCAGGCTCCAGGCTCCAAGCTAGCTGTCAGCACAGAGCCTGATGAGGGGCTCAAACCCACAAACCATGAGATCATGACCTGAGCTGAAGCTGGACGCCTAACCGACTGAGCCACCCAGGCGCCCCCATCCATCCATTTTTAAAAAGTCGTTCTCCAAATTATCTTTAATATCCCAGCCCCATCGCGAGGGAAAGCGGTTTTGCCATTCTCTTTGTGCCTCCAGCCAAAAGGCGGAGAGGCTGGGCGAAAGAAGCGAGCCCTTTAATTCTGTTAACCAAACACGCCGTGTAAAATGACCAGTTCACTTGCAGAGGCCCTAGAGTTCAGCGTCCCTAGAAATATTGATTTTTTCTTTGAAGACTCACCCAAGGATTTCTCAGAGAATGTTGTGATTTGGGTTACAATGTTTGTAATAGACCCAGAGAACAGGAGAGACATGTTTTCCAGCTGTATGCATGAGAATAATCTCATCCATTTATATAATGAATAGTAGTCTATTCCACGAGATTTCCCCAGTCGGTCTGCTATGTCTTCTTTTATAAAATAAATAGAGGTGCACAGTGAAATCCTCAGCTTCTCCATTGCAGAACCCAGTGGAAGTTTAAAATTGGTCTCCCCTGGTAAGAAATCATGACTGCCTTCTTAGGCTGTTACAATGGAGAAGTTACATGGCCCAGAGATGCCATATTTCTCTCAGGCTTGCAAATAGCAACTACAGCATCAGCATTCTGGGTTTCAAAAGGAGGGGAATAGATTGGTCCAAAGCTAACCAAAGTGTTCCCCAGAAGAGAGACCAGCAGTCCACATAAGTGTTTTTAGCTCTGGCTTGTAGGACACAGTGTCCATATTGACATCACTCCTGTCGTAGCTCGTGGGCCCTTAAGACAGTGTCCTCTGTGCTGAGCAGATACTTGGGGTGATGTCAAGCAAGAAGTTTGGACCAACAGACATGGCTGGGGGTACAGGAAATAGGCTCACACCTCCTGGGGAGGAGGTCTGGCTAGAGGTGGCATGGAAGAGTCCAGACTGGTAGAAGACTGGAGTTCAGGTCCGGGATCATCATGTGGGAAACTGGCACCAAACCCTACGGGAAAGGGGGAAACAGACTGGGGACCAGCTTCCCAGTGGACTGAAGTCTGGGAAGCAAGCCTAGGGGGCTGAGAGTACCTGGCCTGCACATTCTGTAGAGGGGTCAAGGGGGATTGAACAGACAGTACCTGAAGGTGATTTTGCAGTTGAGATGCAACCAGAGTAAATCAACCAAAGTCTTGGTGACGGAGGAAAACCCTTACATGGGGCCAATGGCAAAGCTGTCAGAGCTCCTCAAGAGAGGCCATGAAAACCCTGAGGCCTGAGAAGTAGGACTTGAGAACTGTCCCTACATTTCTACACAGAGAAGTAATTCTCCTTCTCGTGTATTATGAACCTACCATGTGCCAGGCACTCGCACCTTTTAAGAACTATTGCTGACATTTCCCACAGCTAGACCAGAAAGTTACCCCCAGTCTCCCATTCTGGGGAACTGAGACCAAGACCTTATAACCTAGAATGTTGTAGCTGGAATGGGAACCCAATGCATGTGATTCCAAGGTCATTGTTTTTGTCAGACTCTTCCTCCTTCAGACAGAAGTCGGTGGCCTTTAAGGGTGGGGAAGCAGAGGGTTTGAGATAGCAGAGAGATGTTCCTCTACAGGTGTAAGAAGTCAGCGAGCACACGCAAGACCTCTGGGACTCCACCACCTGCTCTCCGCCAGGCTCCCGCTCGCTCAAGGATAGGGTGTGCCAACCTCGTGATTTTCAAATCTCTGGTGCGAGTGGGGATGGGGCTAGAGCACTCAAGTACTGATGGGTTGCACTTATCCGACTTGAAAATATGTCCCATGGTGCTATTATGCCATCAGATCATGGATTCACAGGGGCTGATTCCCACCTGGGGCAAGACATGCCGAGAGCTGGGAGATAAGACATACCTGGGGGACAGTTTCCTGCTACAGTTGGCAACAGGGTCTGTGCTGTCCTTTGAGTCAGACCCTTTGCCTGAGGGATGTGGGGTGCGTGAGGTGTCTTTGCACAGATTCCTAAACTTCAGTGAGGCCAGCGTGGAGCCCTATTGTCAGAGGAGGTAAACTCTGTCAAGTACACTTTGAGAACAACTCTTCCAAGGCTGTTTGTTCCGGGGAGGTCGAGGATGCACTCAAAGGTGCTTTGGGGGATTTTGAGGTGGTGTGGGATGGCTTCTCCAGAAAGAGCAGATTTCAGGCAATCCTACATGCCGACATACCACAAATCCCTAACATGGCAGGTGGGACATATGACATCTCCCCGCCACCAAAGACACCACTGTGTCTCCACTAAGCTGCTGATTATAGTTAAGAAATTCAAACCTCTCTTAGGGCACCTGGGTGGCTCAGTTGGTTGAGCCTGATTTCAGTTCAGGTCATGATTCCAGGATCATGGGATTGAGCCCGATGGGTTCCATACTGAGCTTGGAGACTGCTTAAGATTCTCTCTCCCTCTGCCCCTCCCCCACTTGCTCTCTCTCTCTCTCTCTCTCTCTCTCAAATTAAAAAAAACGCACTAAAAAAAAAAGAGATGTAGGGGTGCATGGGTGGCTCAGTCAATTAAGTGTCCGACTTCAGCTCAGGTCATGATCTCGCAGTTCATGGTTTCGAGCCCCGTGTCTCTGCTGACCACTATAAACCTGGAGCCTGCTTTGGATTGTGTGTCTCCCTCTCTTTCTGCCCCTCCCCCACTGGCACTCTATGTCTCTCTCAAAAATAAATAAACATTAAAAATACAAGAAAGAAATGCAAATCTCTCTCCATTTCCTGGAGGTCCTGGTGTGAAGAGTCAGATCTTAGAAACTAAGTCTTCCCTGGGCAAGAGCTTTTCAACTCTACTTTTGCACAAGTGAGGCCAGAGACAAAATATGACTTTCCTAGGAGGACCCAGTAGTGACTGGAGGACTTGGTTTCAAATTCAATCTCGTGACACCCTGAATCACAGTGGATATTGTTGTTTTTTAAGAGAAAGGGTGTACCATATCACACCAATCCATCAAGAGCTCTCTAAATTCACCAAGGGAGGAAGGTGAAGCAAGGGTGTGGAGTTCCCACCTTTGGATCTCACAATCTGTCACTTCTATACAGACAGGATCCTAGATTTCACTTTCTTTGCTTCAAATGGAATGAGTGCCTTTCAACTTGGGCATCCCAAGAAGGAGGTTTTCTGGTCTCACTTTTTTACCATAAGCTAAGTACAGAGTCAAGGCTCCAGCCCCAGCCCTTGAGTAACTGCCACTTCCTCATCATTGGAAGATGCATTGCCAGGAGAGAGAATCAAAGAAAACTGTCACTTTTTCCACAGCCACTCTCTGTTGTCATACTCTGCTCCTGAGTCAGGTATGTAATAGGATGAAGACATAAAAGAACGAATTCTACCAGAAATCCAGAGGATGGGGTGGTGGGCTAATAACACCCCAGCAGCCCCCTGGCACACGTGATACTATGTAAATCACAGATAGAATGATAAAAATTCTACCAAAAAAATGGGCAGAAATGTCTTCATATGGACACCTCCCACTCTGGCATGGAGAAGAGGTGCTTCTTAATAGCTAATTCGAAAAGTGTTTTATCATGAAGGTGGAGGACAGAACCTTAGCTAGGACTCCCAAATCCCACCCCACTGGATAGCTATTCCACTGCTGTTTTTTATGGTTGTCCTTATTCCATGGGGAAGATCTGACTAGCAATGCTGCAGGAAAAATATCTTTCCCATATAGGACCCAGGTCACTTCTTCCCTCTGTAGAGTGTTTTCCATGGACAAAACCCCACCCAGCCCATTGGTAGGAGACAAGAGCATAGATGAGCAGGAGCTGAAGCAGAACCAATGGGCTTGGTAAAAAGAGTGGTCCCTTCCCGAACTAAATCTCTGGGTCCTTATTTTATATGGCCAGATTGACCAGAATTTTAATGGTGTGGGTGGACAGATGTGATGGTGGCGGATGTGAGTTGGTAGCTTGAATTAGATCATTAAAAAGAAATGTCATTATCACAGATTTTCAGCCTAACCATGATGATGAAATTGATTAATCATTTAGGCAGCTTGTATTTATTGAACCATGGAGCTGACTACAAACATGGTTGGTCCCTCCACTCTTGGAATATTACAGATTCCCTGGGAGACAGAGAAGAGACAAATATTATACTTAAAAATTGATGCACTGTGATGAGTGCCACATGGAAGAACGCCATGGTTCTCCAAGAGCACGGGTATGTGAAGCCAGCTCTATTTATGCAGGAACTGGACAAGGCTTTCTGCCTCACTGTTTTTCACCGTTCCTCTAAATGAGCCAATTGCTCAACCCAAGCTTCGAATCGTAACAGTATTTGGTTTTGCAGAGTATGGCATCATTTTCAGTGCATACTTTTCATTACTGAAGGGATGGAAATTCCAGTGGCTGAAGGCAAGACTTTAGAGATACGGCGTCCACTTCCCAGAGCAGAAGACTATAGTTAATGATTAAGTTCAGTGCCATTCAACTGAGACACTTATATTAATCAGAACAAATGGAATATACATAAGTATATAATTCTATATATAATATTAAAATATAGATATTATATCTATATTATACTTATGCTATAATATTAAAACATTGTGTAATGGTAAATATTAATAATATTATATGCATTAATATAATACAGAATTGTTACTTATAAATAATTAATAATTAGAAAGTTACAGATAGAAAAAATTGATTTTAAAGAATTGGCTTATGCTATTATGGAGACTGGAAAGTCCAAAATCTGCAGGAGAGACTCAGATAAGAGATGGCATTGGAGTTCAAGTCCAAAGAGCATGCGCTTCAGAATTCCCTCTTGTTCGAGGAAGATCAGTCTGTGTTTTATTCAGGCCTTCAACTGATTAGAGGAGGCCCACCCACAGGAGGAAGGCCAATCTGCTTTCCGAAGTTCACAGATTTAAATGTTAATCTCATCCAGAAAGCAACCTCGCAGAAATATCCAGAGTAATGTTTGACCACATATCTAGGCACGGTGGCCCAGCCAGATTGACACATAGAGTTAACAAACACAGGGCACCTGGGTGGCTCAGTTGGTTAAGCATCTGACTTCAGCTCAGGTCATAATCTTGCAGTTCGTGGGTTCAAGCTCCACATCAGGCTCTGTGCTGACAGCTCAGAGCCTGGAGCCTGCTTCAGATTCTGTATTTCCCTCTCTCTCTGACCCTCTCCTGCTCCCGCTGTCTCTGTCTCTCAAAAATAAATAAAAAACATTAAAAAAAATTAACAAACAAAACACCCTTCAAATAAGCTCAAATGTTGCATGAAGAGGGAAAAGTCGAGAGGCTCTGTGGTGTTTGGAGACGCTCTTGGAGGAGATGGGAGTGAAGCTGAGTGTAATTAGAACAGAAAGAGTTAAGGAGGAAAGCAGTGAATGTGGTGAAGACAGAATGCTTGGTTTCCAGTATTTCCTAAACATTAGGCACGGTGATTAAGACACAATCATCATGTTCACTATGAACCGTAACCCTGGGGCGGGAGTGGGTGTGGGAGGGCATACAGGTCCCTGGAATATTCCTTAACTGGCCCACACCCACCTCCTGAACCTTTAAAGCCCTTTGTGAGTGGAGAACCAATAGTAAGAACCACTGGTCTTACGTATCTGCCAGTTCTGTATGGAAAATCATAGAACTTCTCAGAATATAGCCTCAGTTTCTGTTTGCCTGTCTCATAACACACACATTATTGGTTAAACCCTTATGGTCTCAAGCCCTGCCTTACTTATTATCTCTGAGCTTCCAAAGCCCAGCATGGTATTCTGGTTCACTTACTAGTTATGTGAGAGATGGACTTGTCCCCTAGAGAAGAAAAGAGGGGCTGGAAAGGTGGGTGATAGTCTCCCCCCAAAACTCACACACTTAGGTTCTCTGTGATCATTCTTAACTTCTCCAAGTCCAGCGTGTAAAGAATCCCTCACTTTCTCTCCCAGCCTCCCCACTCCACTGCAGCGATGTGCAGATTAATAGTGAATTCCTACCCTTTTGTGGATCACTTTCCTTTCCTAGCCTTGTGGCAGCAGAGGGATTCTTCCTTATTTGATGTTATAAAACACAGCAACCCTGAGTT
The DNA here is from genome assembly GCF_006229205.1 of Suricata suricatta. Taxonomy (NCBI): domain Eukaryota; kingdom Metazoa; phylum Chordata; class Mammalia; order Carnivora; family Herpestidae; genus Suricata; species Suricata suricatta. Next base: position 26,900,484 of record NC_043707.1, read on the forward strand.
TCAGCTTGCCAATGAAAGGGACCCTTATGAATGGGTATATTTCCGTAGACCCACACAATAGGCCTAATTGCGTGGGTTTGGGGTGTAAGTGGAGGTCGTTTGATTACTAGCTGTTTTGTACCAGGAAAGTGCACATTAATTATTTAAGAGATGGACTTATAATTATCGTAAGCCTTAAGTAATTACCTATAATTTTGGCAAGGGTTAGAAGAACTGATAGTCTAGCAAATTCAGGTTTTAGTCATTAGTAAGATCATAATTACATTTAAATTGCAAAATGAAAATTATGCAATTTATCTCCCCAATAATGCATAAACATTACAGTGATTGTAGGTTTTAATGGACTATAAAAACGAGAGCAGCAATGGGCAGTCAGGGGCAATCTCAGCCCCTTGCTATTATTTTATATTTTAACTGCTTCTTCCATGCCACCTCGCTGTCCTCTCCTCCTTGGGTTAGCTGCACGACAGTCTATAGCTCAGAGGAAACTACCTAGGGCTATCACAGAGCCAAAAAAATCCTTTCCAACATGGGTTTTTATTGGAATGAGATTATCATACCCATTTTGCAGATGAGGATGCTCATGCTCAAGGAGGGGACCATCTGCTTTTGCAGCTAGATGGCTGGGATGGAGCCTCGCACACCAGTGCTTTGTGTCTGGTTGTCTCTCCACCCCTTCATGCCCTCTTCAGGGTCAGGACCCATTCTGTTGCATGTAAGGCGTTGGATGGGCTGGCATGGCTGGGCAAACACAGCCATGCTCTGCTGAGGCATCAGATTATGACATTTTCACAGGACGCCCCTCGCCTAAAGTCTCTCCTCTGGGTGCCCAATACACCTGCAACATGAAGCTCAGATATCGCCTCCCATGTGAAGCACTTGCTGGGGCAGAAGACCTCCTCCCCTTGCTTTGTTTCTATACCGGCCTGGTAAATATCTCCATCGTGATTCACACTCATAGACAACAAGCCACAAGACAATACAACCGACTCCCTCCCTGGGCTGAGAGACCTCAAGAAATCATCCTAGTTCATGGATCTTTGGCCGTCGATGGAAGCTGAGGAAATGTTTATTAACTGAGTCAATCAGCGAATCCCTCACGTATTACTTGTCCACTCTGCTCATCGTCTTCTGTTAGAGGCAGCGCTGGTTCTAAAGGAAGGTAATAACGGTATCTAGAAACCCTGCAACCCAGCCAAGAGAAACAAACAGCGGGTGACAGACAAAATGACAATGCCGACATATTTATTACCGCTGAACAAACTGCACCAGTGTTGGAAGTGTTTGCTTAGATCCGTTATAAATTTTTCTCCCCTGGAAGGCCACAGAAGTTGCCCAGACACCTATCTGCCTTGCTTAATCAGGTTCAGTTTTACCTAGATGCAAGAAGATAAATATTTCCCGTTGTCATCATCTAATTATGGGATGATATCAACAATAAATATTGACTGAGAACTTAATCTGTGCCAGGCTCCATGCTGGGAAGTAGGACACCAAAAAGAACAAACTCCAGCCTGTGCGTTAGTCGGAGAGACAGACTCAGGCAGTGAAACAGATGTATGCTCTTAATCAATAAGAGCTACAAGATTGGGGAATGGGGGGACGTGGAGGGGTGGATGAGGGTGAAATGCCCCAAGTGGTGAGGGCAGAGAGAGAGCCTAAGGGAGACTGGGGTTTTGAGAGCCCCTTGAAAGATAGGAAACATTTCAATAATCCAGGAAGAAGGATTGGACTGGCCATTCCAAGACTAGGTAACACTACAGCTAAAAACATGAGCTGTGGAGAGCCTGGGTGGCTCAGTAGGTTAAGCATCTGACTCTTGATTTCAGCTCAGGTCATGATCTCATGGCCATGAGATCGAGCCCCACTTTGGGCTCCATACTGACAGAGCTCACAGCCTGCCTGAGAATCTCTCTCTCTTCCACTCTTTCTGACCCTCCCCCATGTGCAGGCAGTCATGCGCTTTTTCTCTCTCACTCAAAATAAATAAACATTTAAAGAATAAAATAAAAAAATAAAAGCATGAGCTGTGTTCAGGTTGCACCGTTGATGTTCCAAGCTGTGCCATCTTGATGAGCCCTTAGAATCGTAGCTCCTATAGATTGCTGATTCTCTTTAGTTTCCCTATCCAACGCGGATCCTATGTTCTGATCCCAGCTCAAACTTCAGTGAGGGGGGTACTATTTGGATGGCCCACTGCCACCATCATCCTATCGTCATCGTGGCTCAAAATGAAGGGAGATCCCCTTAGATAATGCTGTTTTGCAGAAATGATATGTTTGCATGCCTGGTTTTTTTTTTTTTAAGTTTATTTTGAGAGAGACCAAGCCAGCATGAGTTAGGGAGGTGCAGAGAGAGAGGGAGGCAGAGAATCCCAAGCAGGATCCATACTGTCAGCATGGAGCTTGATGTGGGGCTCCAACTCAGGAAACTATGTGATTGTGACCTGAGCTGAACCCAAGAGTAGACGCTTAAATGACTGAGCCACCCAGGCACCCTTTCATATCTGTTTTGAGCAAAGACTAAACTTGTAGGTCAAGTGGCCTTGGTTCCAGGAGCTTGATGCTCATAATTAGGACACAGAATTAGAACACAGTGTTGCTGGATGAAATTTGCTTGATTAGGAAACTTAACTACTTCCAGAACTCAGCTCCCATTGCCCAGAAGAATCAGTTGTAGATACAACTCAAAAAGAAAGGAAAAAGAAAGAAAGCTAAGTGAGTATTTCTTCTCACATGACTGTCCAGTGCTGAATATTATGAGGACTAGCAAACCAATGTCATACAATCTCTACCCCTTAGAAAACTTTGTGACTAATGGAAGATAAGAGGGGAGATCAGACAAGTAGATGTAGGGCTTTATGATAAGGGAGAATATAATGGCCATGAAGATGTGGTAAGTGCAGTAGGGCAGAGAGTGTGATCACTTCTGCTGGGAACACTGGCTGCCATTTTTGATTAAGGTTTTGGCATTTAAACTCCATCTTGAAAGAAAGGTAGGATTCGGCGTGTTAGAGGTAAAGGAATGAATTCACAGAGGAAGCAGCCCCTATAAAGGCAGGCAAATGGGTGGAAAAACACACATCATGTGTGCTCATTGAAATTATCTTGGGTGCAAGTGACTTAAAAATCAACTTTCCATAGCTCTGGTAAAATGGAAATTGACAGTAAGGCTCTCAAAGTTGGGAGGCTGGCAGGGGACTAGCTAGTCGTGGTGACAAATGGGACAAAGGGGCTTGAAAATCATCAGGACTCACTGTGACCACCTCCATCTCTGATTCTCTCAGCTTGTCATTTTTATTATTCTAGACTATCTGTCTCCTCCTGGTGGGAAACACGGTGCCACTCTCCTGTTAGCATACCTGCTGGATTCTGGTTCAAGTTCTAAAATCCTGTGCCAAAGGTCAGTCTGGCTTGAATGTCCATTCCTATACCGATAGTGTGGGCAGAGAAGAGGTTGGGGGATCATATAAAAACACAGCATTGGTAAGAATAATAGTTCTGAATCTGCTTTCTGAACTTGAGAAAAAGCACTTATGCTAAGGAAAGGAGGGGTGGGGAACAATACAAAGCATATTTACAAGAAGAAAATAAAGTGTGAACCAAGAAAGTAAGAGATGCCTCAAAATACAAAGTAGGAGTATGGAAGACGTGGTCAGAAACGTTGGCCAGAGACAATCACAATGCACATTGAATGGTGGGCGATGATGTACGATTTTTGTGTTTGAGACAATATTCAGCACCAGTGAGTTTTGAGCAGATGCTTTTTATCATATCATTTAACCTGGCTTTTCACTGGCTCTCCATTAAACCAAGCCACTGTGGATTAGATGGAAGGAAGCTTATCAGATAGAAAAAAATGTTGAGATTTTATCACAAAGACTAGGCAGATACACTGGGTAGGGTAGAGATAATAATATAAAGCATCCATTTGAATGCATTTTCCCTACAAGATAAAGGCTAATTTTAATCCTGAGTGCCCGAGTGCTTAGGCATACAGAAAGTAGAGGTGGTCGCATTGCCTTAAGTCTGCTTCCCAGAACTATGCCCTTCTGGCCTCCAGACCCCACGGGACTGGCTCTTCATACCCACCTTGGTGCATTGGAGCTCATCAGCCTGTAGATTTACACAGCTGACAGGCAAGTTCTAGATCTCATTTAATAAAATACACCCCTTGTATAGAGGATGAAACCAGTTGACCTTATGGGGACTTGGATTGTAGTTTTCCTTTGGAGAATGAACACAAGCCCTTCTTTCCAAAGACATGGTGTTTCCCCTCACATTAGGCTGGAGGGATTTGTGGGATTTCCTGACATGTTGCTACCAGAACCACCATGTCCAAAGAGAAAGCATTATTTCGATGCTCTCCCAGGGACTCAGGGTTTCTAAGCTTTGCCCTGCCCTTCTTCATTAGTTTGATTCAAGCTGAATGTACTTATGAGGAACCAACAGACTGTGTTTCTTCAATTGAGGAGTAGCTTTCTTTCTTGCGTGGGCTGGAGTTTTCTGCATATGAGTGAGCAGTAACAAGGCCAGTGCAGAAATACTAACTTCTCAAGAAATGAGGGTAGCTGGGCTGAGTCAAGGAGTTTGATAGCAGCAAATGAGCTTGGAAGACCATCAGTTATCCTTGCCAAAGGCTGGTTTCCAATGTCCCGACTGGAGGGTGAGTAGTCTTCATTCCAGGCACAGTGAAGGCTGTCTCATTCTTGGGTAGGGATTAGGTCTGGAATTGCTTAGACATGAGCCCCCTACAAAATCTTGGAGGGCTTGCTGCCCATGTGTTCATCCACGGAACATGAGAGGCATGGAATATCTGTGCCTGGGGTCAAGATGGAAGAGCTGTTGACCGGGCTGGCTCAGATTTTGTGCACATGTATCTGAGAAGACTCGTGCGTGCATGAGGCACTCCTGGAATGGGTGGTCGGTCGGGAAGAGGGGCAGCCAAGAATGATCACCAGGCTGTCCTCAGAAGTCACAGAGACTGAGCCAATGTCAGCCGTGTGGCCCAGAAGTTGAGACACGGTGTGTAAAGGTGAGGGCAGGCTCAGGCATGGTGGAGCAGACATCTGTACAGACAGCATGGGTACCAGCTTCAATGAGAGTAGGCAGGATGTATATGGAAGGTCAGGTGGAGTGGGTCCATGTTAGGCGAGGCCCCTTCATTCATGGTAAGACCCAGCAAGCTTCCAGAAATGGACCAGGTTGGAGCACAACAAAGACTCCAAGAGCCAGGTAGGTGTGGAGATCTCATTTTGGTAGGCTGGCATTCCAGAAAGGACTCAGAGCCCCCAAAAAGATGAGGGCATGAAGCGGGGTAGCTGGGGACAGTAGAGTGGGCTTCAAGCAGAAGCCATTACTCTGGTGTGCAGATGCTGGGCAGACTAGGTATGCAAGAAGAGTCGTAACTTCCAGACTCCCTGGGACATTGTCCTCGGTCTGGTCCAAGTTCCTTTGTCCCAAGTGCTATTGGACTCTGAGACTGAGGCTGCTGAGTGACATTCTGGCTCCATCAGACCCAGAACTATACCTTAGCTTCCTCTGTGGTGTCCCTCAGTCTAGCAGGGGGTTGGGGCTAAGGACGACCAGCACAGGGAAGTGTCTGGGGGCCTGACCCTGTCATGGAGACATTTTCTAATTAGATCCAGAAGGCTAGTAATGGCAAAAGAAGATTCCCCAGACTCTGGCCTACTAAAATTTCCTTTGGAAGGATGCTTGTCTGTCACAGGTACTACAAAAGGCTTCTTGATGACCTAAAATGTCACCCCCAAGTCCAAGATTATTATTTCTTTATTCCATTCTACAAAGCTGAGGCCTTTGGTATGTAGTTAAAGTGGTCACTTGTTTTATCTTATACATGTAATACATGCTGATCATGGAACAGAGAGAAAAATGTTAATAGAAATAAGCAGCATTTTCTGAAGATGACTACGGTCTCTGAAGGATAAATAGCTAAAACTGGCGAATGAAGAAAGACCTTACAAATCTCATGGTAATTTTTCCCTGGGATATCGGTGCTGTTTGGCCGTCGCTTGTGGAGATGCAGAGCTGATCTTTCTGTTAACAAATGCATGACAGGCAAGTGAGGGCATGGAGGGCACAAAATGGGAGAAGCCCAAAAAAACTCTTCTTTTTGATTTTTTACATGCATTTTCATACTTCCATTTGAGCGGAGACTTGTCTGGTGTATTTGAAAATTCACTTCAAAGGCAATAATAAAATCTTGGTGCAAGAGAAATTGAGACGCTTTCCAATTTCCCGACTTCAATAAAATGCTCCCCAGCACAGCTCTGAAAGTCACTCTGCACAGGAAATTGACAGCCATGGTTCATTTCCAAGGTGATGAGGGAGGGGACAGTGAGGATAGCACAGGAACTGGGAGACACTGTCTCACCAGCATTTGGTGCCAAGCTTTCAGGACCGTGGCCAGTGAAAGATCTGAGTGGGGGCTATGGGGCTTCTGAAACTTGAGGCAACATGATACTTACCAGCAGAGGGCGCTCAAAAGGACAGACCCGGGAGAACCACTCCAGTGGAGACAATGGGTGTTGTGTCTGGGTGCTTAAACGGATCCAGATTATCCGTGTGGCTCAGGTTAGAGAACAAGCCCAGCCAGGAGCATCTCCCTTCTCCCTCTGGCATGTATCTTGATTGCCCTCCCATGAGCCCATCGCCCCCCACACCCCTTACTCATTCTCCCCAGATCTTGAGCCCTTCAGTCATTCTTGGGCTTCTGCTACTGACCTCAGACTTACTTTGTTTTCATGACAGTCCAGATTTTATAGCCGTCAGGATATTTGTCTGCCCAGCGCAACTCTTTCCAGGCCTGAGCTTTGACTCCACATCTCCATTCACTCTGATCCTTTGAGACCCTTCCAAGAAAGTGAACTCCAATAAAGAACAGCAGTCAGGGTTTAATCCTATGTTGGTTGGATAGAAACGCTTTATTGGAATTAGGTCAAAAGGATGAGACTACAGGCAACTAGACTGGATTCAGGGCTGAGCGCTCTCTGTCCTTTGGGAAAATGAAGGCTAAATCTGATTCAGAGAGAAAGGCAAGCCAGACCACCGCTCCACACAGACCACAGTCAGTAGGTTGCAGGCTGGGGCTCACCAAAGTATTACAATCCTCGTTTTCAAGTTGGAAGCTGACGAGCTGATGCAAGGTCCCCAACACTGAAATCTGCAGACCTGGGATGTGGCCTCAGGCACTATCATTATCCTTATTACATAGAAGAGAGACCCAAGGTCCATGACTTGGAAAAACTCATTCCCTAGAAGTAGGCAGGGAGAAGGAGGGATGGGTACTGAAAAGCCAGAAACTCACAGCTGTCCACTGCCCTGCCGTGTCTGCAGCCACTCTTCTCCCCTCGCCTGGGCTTCTTGAAACACTGTCTCTTAACATAATCCGATTCTCCAGATAGATACACCTGCAAACACTCCCACCTCTTTACTGAAAGGGAGCAAGGTAACTTCTTATCAGTCCTGCCTCCAGCTTCATGTCTGGAATCTCAGCTTGGCATTTACTTTGCCTCTACTTCTGCGAGAGCACATCTGAATATTTTGCAGTCTATGAAGTGGACGGTTAATTTAACTACCACCCACCCAGCCCACGAGCCATGTGAAGCAAACAAAAGAAGAGAGAGAAGGGAAATTATTTAAAATACAAAAATGCATATATGACACTGACCATGCACCTTATCTACACCAACCTGCTCCTTTCTCTCTCCAATTGTAGGTCTGTATCTCTGCCTTTCGGTGGGTGTCCAAAGTGACTCTTTATCTGTACCCACAACCTTCACAATTTTTCTATCTTCGTGGGTCTGTCCAGAAACCTTGGGGACATCCTTGGTCCTCTCTTTTTTTTCATTCTACATTAGTCTGTCTATAAGTCTCACTGGTTTTACTTTCAAAAATACATACAGAATCCATGGAGCACCTGAGTGGCTCAGGTGGTTAAGCGTCCAACTCTTGGTTTCTGCTCAGGTCACGATCTTGCGGATCGTGGGTTCAAGCCCCACATCAGGCTCCACTGACAGTGTGGGGCCTTGTTGGGATTTTTTCTCATCCTCTCTCTCTCTGCACCTCCCCTGCTCACAGTTTTTTCTCTCCCTCAAAAATAAAGAAATAAACTTAAAAATACATACATGAGGAATCCTACCACTCCACATCCTTTCCCTGTTACAAAATCCTGTTTCAAACACCACCAGCTCTTGCTAGGATTGCTACCAGAGCCTCCTAACTAGCCTTCCTCATCCTCCTCTTGCCCTGCTATAGTCTATTCTCAACACAGCAGCCAGAGTGAACCTGTTGAAAGGCCGTCAGATCAATACCCACCATCCTGCCTCTAACCTCCAGTGGCCTCCAGTAGTCTCTACCAGAAACCAGCTTCCTCAGCATGCCTGTGGGACATCCATGATCTGGACTCCATGACTCCCTGACCTCGTGACTCCATCCCTCACACTCCCTCTACGCCAACCACCCCTGACCTCTTCACTCCTTTCTGAATACAGCTAGCTTGTCGCCACCATAACATGTGTGCACCTGGCATCCCTTCTACTTGGAAATCTCTGCAGAGACTCATTTGCATGCCCTTCATGTCCTTATTCAAATGTCACCTTTTCAGGGAGGCCGGCCCTGATCCCAAGGCTTACATCTTTCTCCAACACGCTGTTCTGTTTCTCTGTGTCTATTTGCCTGTATATTTCTTATCACCTTCTAGCATGATATACATTTTGTTTATTTATGGGATTTTTAAAAATCTACATAAACACTATGAAGAAAGGGAATTTTGTCTGCTTCATTCATTACTTTGTCCCTTGGCCCAGACAGTGCTTGGGATATAAGAGATGCTTAATAAATACTTGTTGGATGAATGAATGAATGAATGAATATTTGAACTGCTCATGAGGACATAGCTGGTGTTCCACCAATCTCTTATGCTTCCCTCTTCCAGTATTTATTCCACTTCCCCTCCCCTTTTCCCAACACTTCAGCCAATGGGGGAAGACCCACGTTACGAAGACCCAATTCTGCATCCTGAGGGCCCTTAGCCCATGGTGTACCTGCCTGTGCAGAGTTGCCAGTGTCTCCCATGAACCTTTGTTACAGGTCAGAGTGGCATGACTGTCCCAGGGATGCCCTGAGTTCTGTTTGTACCTTGCCTATTCCCTCTACTACTCCAGTTGATCCTCCCAGCCAATAGGGTAACCACTTTTGTCCCAGTAAAATGAGTAGCAGGAAATATCTGGGTGGCAGCCTTGCTTCCAATTCCACCCTCTGTCCTAAGAGAGTCAGAATCATGGATATAGGGAGAGAAACACTCACAAATGGGTCATTAGGTATGTCCATGAGAGACGCCCTAGGCTCTTTCCCCTCTGTGTCACTGGACCCATGTGCTCTGGCCGCCACGTCCTTGGACCCTGGTGCACAACCTTCGTAAAGGCCACACCCAACTTTGAAGGTACTGTCTCCCAGCTGGCACTGTAATTGAGCCATCAGGGAGCCATTCCACCAAGCCGTAAAGTCAGATGCTTCTGGGTGATAGGATTCATGAGAAGAGTGGATCGCATAGGCATCAGCTCATTGCCTTTCTTCTCTGCCCGGGGAGTACATTCTTTGGTCAGAAGCAATGTTGTGTGAGACAGTGAATAATGTATTCAGTAACTTGACAGATGACAGGGCTGGCAGAGGCCTGACAGGCCAGGAAGGAGAAACAAAATCAAACCCGGAGTGAAGGCCTGCTCCATGAGGACATGTTGCCGAGGCCCCTGTGACGGGGAGTGGATCGGTGTAATTAACCCGCCACCAGGTAGCTAGATGACCTCCTGGAGGTATTTTATCATATTGATGCTCCCTAATGTCCACGGTTGGTTTCAAATATCAGCATCCAGGTCAGTCTAGAGCAGCAGCAGGTGACAAGGGAGCCTTGAGGAGAGGAAGTCCATATTGTTGAGCCTTTTCCTACCCTTTTATCCCTGGTCCTGTAGCTGCCATTTTGGTCTTGGCTTTTCTCATTGGTACTCAGGAATTTGCAGAAGAGGGAGATTAATATTAAAGGAAGAATCCACAATGAAAGGAATCTTTGAGTGAGCAATTTACACTGGCTACACATATTCTCATACTCTGGCCCATGTAAAAGTTCCATTCCACATAGCTCTTGCCCCACCACCTTGTCATCAATACCACCGTCTTGCTCCTTCCAACTTCTTGTTTATTGTAGCCACCCTAGCCTTCCATCCTGGACTTCTCTGTACACTTGATAGTGTCTACATTAGCAGCAGCCCTGTTGGTCCACAGAAATAGTGAGCTCCGGAATGATCACGGGCAATCACATCATTAGCTATGTTAGCTATTGTCTGTGATGACTTGGAGGAAGGAGAGCTCCAAGAAGTGACAGGAATATTGAAGATGAGGACAAGGGCACCCAAGGGTCTGGTCCCACCAGGGCACAACTGCTGGAGTAACGGAGCGTGGATCCTCTCCCAGCCCATTGCCATGGCTCAGGATTCATGTTCTGTTGCAGAGTGCCTGACCAATGCCACTCAGGTGTGCACCTCTGCTTCATGGTGGATCCAGACGGTGTCTCGTGGGAGGGAGGCCTTTTCCCCGAAGGGGACTGAGACACCCCAAACTCCACAAATGTCTGCTATACCAGACTCCTCAGTCCAAAGATCTGCAGAGGTTCAGGGCTCTTTAAGCAGGGATGGTTCTAGTGGCTGGGGGTTGGAGGGGGGGACCAGTACCCACAAGGGCCATCAACTGACTTGGAGAGCTGATGGATGATGAATGCTAGATGCTTCTTACCCCCCACGTCTCTGTCCGCTATCCATCCCCCAGCCATCTCCCCTCCCCCGCACCCCCTTCCACAGTCTGAACTACTGCTCCTCCTGCTTCACATATGATCACCAGCTGCAAACATCTCAGAGGTGAGCTTTGCCCCCCAGTGACCTGTGCTCTACCTTTCTTATTTATTTAATTTTGAGAGAGAGAGAGAGAGAGAGAGAGAGAGAGAGAGAGAGAATCCCAAGCAGGGTCTGTCAGTGCAAAGCCCGACGTGGGGCTTGAACCCATGACTCTCAAGATCGTGACCTGAGCCAGGGTGGGTTGCCTAGCCCACTGAGCCAGCCAGGTATCTGCAGTGTGCTCTCTTTTTTAAGGACGACCCTGATCTAAGGCACATTAAGTCAGCCCACACAGACCACCTGTGGCTGTAGTCGCCACAGCCCGCTGGCCCCAGCCTCAGCCCCTGGGCTTTCCTGACTTAGAAGCCTATAAAAGGCAGCCATGAAGGAAAGAGAAAAGCAGCTCATAAGCACCTGCACTCAGCCTCCTGACAGGTTTTCATTAGGTCTTCATGAAGTTTGGGCCAGGTGGTCCCTGAGGCCCTTTTGAATTGCCACCTGATCTGGCTCTGCCGGCTCCTTGCTCTGAGGATCCCAGAAGAGGCCCGCCATTCCTGCCTTCAGGTGTGAGACCCAGAACTGAGGCTTGGGCTGGGGACGAGGAAGGATTGTAGAGGGAGCTGCGGAGATGGTAAGGCCAGCTCCCGGAGGGGTTCTCTGCCAAACCCCCACCTCCTGACAGGGTCCCAGAGAAGGACTCCAGGCTAGGATGGCAGGGAGCCTTGATTCCAGCTCCAGCCCTTGCAGCCTGCTGGCTTTGTTGCTTGCATATTTCCCCTCTGAGCCTCAATTTCCCCCTTCCGGAGAGCATGGTAAAGAATAGCGTCCAGATAAGCATGAGCACACCTGTGCATGCATATTTCTCCTCCATGCAAGTAGTTAGGCTTCAGCAATGCATTTGATCCAAATTATTTTTTTAATAGTTTATTGTCAAATTGGTTTCCATATAATACCCAGTGCTTCTCCCCACAAGTGCCCCCCACCATGACCATCACCCCTTCCCTCCCTCCCCCTCCCCCTTCAGTCCATAATTCGTTTTCAGTATTCAGTAGTCTCCCTTGATCTGTGTCCCTCACTCTCCAATGTTCTCTTTCCCCCTTCCTCTCCCCATGGTCCCCTGCCAGGTCTCTCCTGTTAGACCTATGAATGCAGTTATTTTTTTAAATTTTTTTAATGTTTTATTTATTTTTTACTTATTTTTGAATGAGAGAGAGACAGCAGGGGCAGGGGAGTGTCAGAGAGAGAGGGAGACACAGAATCCAAAGACAGGCTCCAGGCTCTGAGCCATCAGCACAGAGCCCGACGTGGGGCTTGAACCCACGAACTGTGAGATGATGACCTGAGCCGAAGGACGCTCAACTGACTGAGCCACCCAGGTGCCCCTACATTATTTTCTTTAGTAGCCGCATCTAGCCTTTGGGCTTAAATACTATCAAATGGTAGTTGATCGATGAGAAAATGAGATTGTAGAAGGAATTAATTTATAGACGCCAAAGCGTCAAAGTCATTGGGGCAATCAAACCCAAGTATGTGTTCTGCCTCTCCACCTGTGTGATGAGCACCGAGTCTGGGACAGAGAGGCCTCCAGGATCATCGAGGTGCTGGTGAACATATGCTCAGTGTCCATGCTCACTAGTCTAGCCGACTCCACGCAGGCCGGCCTCGCTGCCATGAGCGAGATTTCAGTAGTGCTTGCCCCTCAGAGCATTTCCATATGCTAATAAGAATTAATAATTCATGCTCAGTAATCTGCCTGGTGTGTTCTTTTTTTTCCCTCCTGGTTTCCTTCGTGGGGGCCCAAAGCGGATCAGACATGATGTTTCCTGGAGGGAGGGCCAGGCTGTCTGCAGAGCGAGCTCCTTGGAGGGTGAGGTGGGTCTCAGTCTCTTCTGCTGAAGGTAGGGAAATGACAGGGGGAGTTAGAGGCGATGCCAGTCTCTCCTTTAGGGACTGCTTCATGCTCCATGCTGGCAGCCAGGGACCGGCAGGGAGCGGCCGCTGCCCGCACTGGGGATGTTCTCGGCTTCCGAGCAGGGCTGTATTTTCTGACTCTTGGCAGCGATCGTTTTAGATCAGGTGCCCTGTAATTTTCTGGACTTTGCGGAGCCCAAGTAAACCCTCCTTGGAAAGCAGGCCTAGCAGGCCACGAGGGCTTTTCCTATTTAGGCTAATGTCTGTGTCACCCTCAAGCTTGGAGGAATTTTCCAAGCCACTAATTTGTACTTTGCCAGGAGACAGGAGTGATGAGTGGTATTATTTTAGGCTTTCTAAATTGGAGCACCGCTTCTGGGTACTGGCTGTTCTGTCTTATTTCCTTCCACTCTGAGATCTGGCAGTTTTTGTCGTGTTATTTCAAAGGGCAGTTGGGTTTTTCAGAGAAGGGTTGCTGGCTCCTTTTCCTCGGTGTGCTAAATGATGACTTTTGGTTCTGCCATCGGATTCAACAAATATTTATCGTGTGCTTATTAGATGTCAGGCTCAGAGCTAAGTGCTACACAGGGCATAAAGATCGCTGATTCCTGGGTTTACTCATGCATTTGTCTGGCCCTTCAGACAACATTTTTGACCACCTGCTACTGACCAGTTACTGGCAGGTGCGGAACTGGGGCTTTATGTCAATTAAGACTGCATTCTGCTTCCAGTAACAGAAAACCTAAAAAGGTGCCTTGAATAAATAAGGGCTTTCTTTTTTCTTATATATCAAGAAGCCCAGAGTCAGATGCTTATCAGTATTAGCTAATAGGCTCTATTATGTTTGGGATGATATTTCTGCTATTACTAACCCTCTTCCTCATGCTCTCAAGGTGGCTGCTGCACCTCCAGCCATCACGTCTACTTCAAGGCAGGAAGAAGGAAAGCCTAAATGGGCTGTTGGGATATTTTCCTCAAAAAAGCATAAACTTTCCAAGTCACTCTCTCTCAGCCAATTGCCCTTTATATCTCATTGATCAAGACAAAGTGCCTGGTCAGGCCCTGAGGTACAAGGGAACCTGGACAGGGGACAGAACTGCCGTCATCGACTTTGTCATGATATGCTGTCAAACACCCTCTTAGGCTTCTGTTAGTAAGGCAGGAAGAGGGATGGCATTTTATAAACAAATAGTATTTGCAAACATACTAAATGAAAGGGTCAGGGTACTTGCTTTCAGGAATTTACCTTCTAGAGACGGAGGCAGAGGGAAGAGGGGGAAGGGCATTGGTGGAGGAAAACACCAGGGTTGCAAAGCACCTCACGTCAGGAGTTCATTTGGTTTTTAATACAAACCTGTGATGTGGGCAGAACAGAAATCATTAGTCTCATTTCAAAGATGTCCTTGTCTACGGCATGAAGACGCTAAAGATGGCATTTGGGGGCCCCAGGGTAGGGTAGGGTATTTCTGGGAACAAGCTGTAGGTCTGCTGAGTCTTATCAGGTGTTCTCTTTTTATTATTTTTTATTTCAATGTTTATTTATTTATCTTAGAGAGAGAGGGAGAGAAAGAGTGTGTAAGCAGGAGAGGGGCAGAGAGAGGGAGACAGAAAAAATCCCAAGCAGTGTCTACACTGACAGTGGTGCCGAGCCCTACAGGAGCTCCATCCTAGGAACCCTGAGATCATGACCTGAGTCAAAATCAAGAGTGAATCAGATGCTTAACTGAAGGAACCCCCGAGGCGGCCCTCCTAACCTATTCTTAAGCACCTGGAATTTGACACGTGAGGCTTCTGTCCTCTCACCTCCTTATGCCATAAATCAACAAGGGGCCCATCGCCCTGCTCCCTGGCTCGCCATCCCCCTCCCCCACCTGCCTGCCTTCACTCTCCTCACCCACACGCAGGGGCGGAAGCCACCACTGGCGTCAAGGAGGCACTGGACCAAATGTGAAAGCAAACACTGACTCAATGAAAACTTAATCCTGAAAGTCAAATATTTTTAAAGGGAACACAAAGGAGACAGCCATACGCCAGTCTTAATAGCTTTGTCTTTGTGTCTGTCCTACATTGGAGGTCCTTCAATCCCATGGTGCTGGGCGCTGGCTCTTCTACCCAGAGGCAGTGCCAGGTTCCCAACCTCCTGTCCTGGGTACCTTTCAGAAATGAAAGGTCTCAAATTGACTTTCCCAAGAAAGCCGGCTGGATGGGGAAGCAGGAAGCATATTCCTCAAGGCCTGGCTGTGGTCGGTCCGTCTACCCTGGGTTCCTCCAACTCGCTCAGCGACTCACTTGAACGACTAAGAACAAAGGCTACAGGCATGGAAGTCTGAGCTTAGCCCTTTGCACATAGCACATCTCATGTAAGTGTCACAGCTTACCCTATAAAGGTCATTATCTCCATATAACAGAGAAGCACCTTCAAGTTCAGAAAAGTTAAGCAACTTGACCAGGGTCACACAGCTAATCCGAGCAGAACAGGGTGGCAATTTCAGCTCAGGCTTGCCTGATTCCAAACATTTGCTCTTAAGCATTGGACAAACTTGCCTTTCTAGAAATCTCTGATTCGGTGCTGCTCTGTGGACCTTTTTGTGATGGTGTAAATATTATGTGTCTGTGCTGTCTAGCACGGTAACCACCAGCTGCTTAAAATGCAGTGAGAGCAGCAGAGGAAATGGATTTTTAATTTCATTAAAATTTAATTAATTTAAATAGCCATGCTAGGGCCAGTGGCTACTATATGGACAGAAGGCTCTAGAACATTAGCAAAACGAAGGCCAGATACAGTGATTTCCCTCATGTGGCAGACCTTCAGGGCTCCCTGGCTCACACACAAAGGAATAAGTACTTAGGATTGAAAAGTCAATGGGAACGTTTGACCCCAAATTTGCTACTTGGAAATGAATCTATAAATTTCAGGGCCCGGTTTGCTGGCGTTGGTCAGGAAATCAAAAAATGCTCTAGGTATTTTAGGCAGGATGGCACTCAACTCAGTGAATTCATCAGAACCCCTCACCGATAGAAATGCCAATAAATTTGATACTGATACTTTGACTCTGGCTTTTGTATTTGCGAGAGTCGGGAGCAAACACAATTGCGGGAGGCGGTTAATGAGAAGAGCATCTGGTGTGGAGTTACCGATTCTCCTCCATGTCACCTTGTAAAGAAGCAGTAACTGTTCAATTAACGATTATTTCACAACAGTACAAACTGAGTTTAAGAACAGAGACAGGAAGCTCAGGGTGGCAGAGAGCACTGAGAAGAGGCGTTTTTTGAGAAATAAAGGGACCTCATCGCTATTGTGTGAGTGGATAATTCAAAAGAATTGGGGGCAATCAGCCCAGCTGGTCCCGTAAAACATCCAGGGACTGCCTGGGGGGAGCTGAAGATACGGAAATGCCGGACCCTGGGGAGGAAGCTCCAATCACTTCCCCGCCTTCCAGGTTTGCCCAACCTTATTCTCTAAGCTACCTAAGGGCGCCTGGGGGGCTCAGTCAGTTGGGCGTCTGGCTTCCACTTAGGTCATGATCTCATGGTTTGTGGGTTCGAGCCCCGCATCGGACTCTGTGCTGACAGCTCAGAACCTAAAGCTGCTTCGGATTCTGTGTCTCCCTCTCTCTCTGCCCTTCCTCTGCTCCCTCTCTCTCTCTCTCAAAAATAAATAATAAACATTAAAATAAAAAACAAAATAAGCTGCCTAGACCCTCCTCTGCCTCAGACATCCTAGTTCCTTTCTCCTGTATGAATTCCCCATAGACCTGGAAAACCAAGGCTGACATTGCTGAGGGAGACTATGGAGTCCTCTGCAGTCTTCCTGCCAGCAGGCCAGATATTAATCAGATGGAATCAGGGCTCCACCCTTAAGACCTCATTCAGCCTTAATTACTCCCTCAAAAGCCCCATTTCCAAAACACAACCTCTCTGAGGGCTTGAGCATATGAATGTGGAAGGGTCACAAGCATTCAGTCATCACAATAGGCTTCTCATTCATTCTAGGAAGGGAAGAGCTCAAAGCCTCATTCTCTACGTCTCCCATGAAGGATTCTAAGAGTCTCATAAAGAGACAGACCAGAGGTCATACAGGAGGTGTTCATGCCCATCCATGAAAATGGTCTTCCCTCCATCCTAAGAGCATGTGTACTTCAAGCATGGTGGTGCTCGTAAGTGTTTATTATTAAATGAATATGTGGCATTCAGTCCATAACATGGCTCAGATTGTTAAGGCACAGATGAGTGGTAAATAAACTCAGAGCTTTTTAGCGATATGACCCCAGAGCCTGGACAGAATTGCCAGTCAGTAGAGAAGTATTTCCTATCACATGTGCCTTATAAAGGTTTATCCAGAGGACACATTCTCCATACCCACCTGCACTTTGCACATTTGAAAAGGGGGCAATCATTTTCTGACTAATGGAGGAAGGATGTGCAAGCCAGGGTAGTTGTCTCCAGTTCACGTTGATTTCATAATTGTATCCGTGATTGAGAACATGGGTCCCCTGTCATTAACTGTGAGCATCGGATAAAATGTAAATACACAAACTGTTCTTTCCTAACATCAAAACCTGACCTCATTCAATCCCTGCTCCCCCCACCCTCGCTGCACTGATTATTAAAGACTAATGGCAGATGGAGGTGGAGGTGGTGGGAAGGAGGGAATATGGAATCATCTAGAAGGATTCAGCTGTCAGGAAGCAGCAGTGGGGTCGTTGTTGGAAACTTTGTATTGAACTACCATTCCCCCGTTTGCCATTTTCACAACCCTGGTCAAGGAATTAAATTTCTATGAGACTCATTTTGTAAAAGTTAATATTGTCTTCCCCACGGGGCTGTGGTGAGGATCGAATCAGATCACTTTTCTACAGTACTCAACAGCATGCCTGGGACCTAATAAGCGACCCATAAATGTGAGCCTTATCTGAATATGTGATAACACAAATCATTTGAACATGCTTTACAGAACCTGACAGTCAAAGTGGAGCAAATGGACATGATAACAGAGGAATTTCTGTCTTAGATGCTTAGTGGGAACATTTGTCCCCAAAAGACTTGTTTCCAAATAAATCAGTGTCAGTCCATCTAAACAATATGGTTAGATACGGGTTTGCTGTTGTGATTTTAGGCAGAGACAGAGAAACCACTCTAGATGTTGTCAGGAAGGGATTGAATGCAGGGAATTAGGTGGTGAAGAGTAAAATCTCAGTCCTTTCTCCTGCATGTCCTTTATTCTCATGTCACTGCCACACTTACAGAACTTCTGACCCTGGATGTGTGGAGCTGTCTTCTCTGAAACAGCAGCTCGGTGTTCTCTGACTTCCCACAACTCTGACATTATCTACCTACAGATAGCATCAGATTCCTCAAGTCAAGGGCTCGGTCCTACAAGACTAGCCTCCCCTTTGGAAGTCAATTTCATGTACTGGTTGTTACCTGTCCTTCTGACTGATGGTCTGTAGGTCACAGGTTTCCATGACCCCTTCCCCTTTGATTCGTTTGCTAGAGTGGCTCACAGAACTCATGGGAATAGTTACTTATGTTTACTTGTTCATTAAAGGAGATGAGAAAGGATACAGATGAACAGCCAAATGAGGAGATGCATAAGGCAAGCTCTGGGAGAGTCCCAAACACAGGAAGTTCTGTCCCCGGGAGCTGGGGTGTGCCACCATGGTCATTGACCTAGAAGCTCTCTAAACCCAGTCCATCCCCTCTCTTTTCCCTGAAGAATGTAAAGGGGGGGGGGCAGCAAAAATTCCAAGCTTTGAACCATGGCTTGGTCTTCCTGGTGACCAGCCCCCATCCCAGAGCTCACCCGAAGTCACCTCATTAGAACAAAAGACCCCCTAGTGTTCTTATCACTTAGTATTTGACAAAGGTTTCAGGAACTTTGTGTCAGGGATGAAGATCAAATATATATTTTATTATAAATCACAATATCACAGGTGCTCCATAGAACTTTCAGCAAAGCGGGGGCTACAAGCATCAGGGGAAATCATCCGTGATGCCAATCATCGGGATTCAGGCTGTAGGAGGAACTGTAAGAAACTGCCACCCAATGCAGGTGATTCATAGGAAAGTGGAATCACAGGAAATTGGCGAACTTCATAGAACGTCACACAGCGTTCTGCCAAAACCCACACACCTGCCCACCCACGTCCACGGATTATAATCATTCCTGCTTCTCTCCCACCTTCCACATCTGATGTGAGTTCCTGTCATTGGCGGAATCTAAATAATAATCCAGTTGACAAGAAACCTGCAAAATACCGTTGTCGGGCTCCTTACAGCCAATGTGCAGAGGAAAGCTTAGTAGCTAGAGGCTATTGGGCACCAGGAAATCCCACTGGTCCTCATGAATCATGGATTCTGTGTTTGCAAATTCACCCACTCACTCCCTAACAAGTATTTGTAACCCCCCAAACAATATTCAAAGTATTTTCACGGTCATTTGCAGATATGTGCAGACCAGCAAACACTTTGATTCATCCAATATTCAGCTCAGGCTGGACAAAGGGGACACTCCGCCTCCTTGTTTCAGATCTCAGACCATTTTTCAGGCTGTTTAGTGTCATTTTCTTTCTTCGCACTTTTGGGGGGTTTTTTGCTGGTCGTGGTAATTTTGTTATTTAAAATGGCTCCCAAGCACAGTGCCAAGGTGCTGGCTAGAAGTAAGAAGGTGGTGATGAGTTAGACACCCTTGGTTAAGGCAAGCATTATTGCATCGTGCAGTGGTAGTGAATAAATGATATGAACTAAGGTGTCTTCAAACAGAAACACACATAAAACAAAGGTATGCATCGATCAGTTGATAGTCATGTTGTGTCCAGAGGTTCACAGACACCTAACTCTGTATGTATTCTAGAAGCAGTGATCCAGGATTTGCTAGTTCATTGTTTACTGCCACTTAATAGCATGTAACTGCTTTGAATGGCGAGAATGGACTGTAATATTTAGGGCATGATCGGAGATGCTGCAAATGCATCTGTGATACGTTTCGGAGCTGCAGGTCCTCCTCTCTGTGCTGCTGAGGACAAAGAGGCACAAGCTCTGATATCTCGGGATCTCCGTGCGAGGATATCCAGGTAAGAAGAGAAGTGGTTCAGCTGCTGTGACATACTCAAGGTCACCCCCAAGGTCACAATCAGGAGCTGGCTCTGAAATTGAGACTCTAGGAATTCCAGTACGGTTTTCCAAGTTTGTGCGTTTCTTTTGTAGAGACGGTGTGTGCGTGTGCCATTGTGTGTTTGGGGTGGGAGGGTGGCATGTGAAAGAGAAAGAGAGAGAGAGAGAGAGATACAATTTATAGGATAAGTAACCTCTGTCCTGAACCTGGAACGTTCTTCCAACTTGAAAAGGAGGAAGATACAAGAATTCATGCTGTTACCTTGGTGTAAGAAGGGAGATAGCAGGTTTCACCCACTGTCCTCAGGCAGTTACCTTTGCTCTTGTTTTACACATAAAACACCTGAAGGGCACAAAGTTTAAGAGGTTAGCCCGAGGCCACCTTGAGGTCACAAAAACCTGCCTTCTACCTCACTGCCTTTCCTTTTAACTTGGCTGCATTAAAATGCACCTCAGTTGCTTATAAAAGGAGGAATTTGAACTAGCTGATCTCAGAAGTCTCTTGCAAATCTAAAATTCCATGACTTCGGTGCCTCAGTGACTGGCTCAGTCTGTTGGGCACTGACTTAGGTCATGATCTCGTGGTTCGTGAGTTCCAGCCCCGCCATCAGGTTCTGTGCTGACAGCTCAGAGCCTGGAGCCTGCTTCCAATTGTGTCGTCCTCTCTCTCTGCCCCTCCCCTGCTCATGCTCTGTCTCTCTGTCTCTCAAACATGAATAAAACATCAAAATAAATAAATAAAATTCCATGGCTTTCATTCACTGAAGGCTTAACACTGTTCAGCACTAGGCTAGAGGCTGGAGGTGAGCTGGTGAGAAAAGATATAAAAAGAGAACACACTGAATATTCCAGCGTGTGTGAAAACAGAGCACAGGCACATAATGTATATATAATGGTACAGTGTATCCTTTGTGTCTTTGATCAAATGACGCCTCCTCCAGGAAGCCAGCCTTGATTTATTTTATGATCTTAACTGTAGCTTTCACCTGGTTAGCTCATTCATACTAATGACTCATGCTGATTGATTACATATCAGCAATCACTGCACTTTACAGAGAGTTCAAGTTAACCCTCACAACAGAGCTGGGAGAGATGTCCTTCCTGGCTTCATTTTACAGAAGAGGACACTGTCTTTCCTCCTCTGACTCTATCTCTTGTTAACATTCCAGCTTCTGACCACTCTCTCCTTTCTTGAGATGTAGCTTCCCTTTTTTTATTGCTATTTTTTAATGTTTTTAATTTGTTTAATTAAATTCAAGTTAGTTGACATACAGTATAGGATTGGCTTCAGGACCAGAACCCAGTGATTCATCACTTACCTACAACACCCAGGGCTCAATCCAACAAGTGCCCTCCTGAATGCCCATCCCCCATCTAGCCCATCCCCCCACCCACTCCTGTCCAGCAACCCTCAGTTTGTTCTCTGCATTCAAGAGCCTCTTATGGTTTGCCTCCCTCTCTGTTTTTATCCCTTATGATCATCTGCTGTGTTTCTTCAGTTCCACATGTGAATGAAACCATATGATACTTGTCTTCCTGTGACTTATTTCACTTAGCATAATACCCTCTAGTTTCATCCACGTTCTTGCAAATGGCAAGATTTCATTCCTTCTGATTGTCGAGCAGTATTCCATTGAATATACACACCGCATCTTCTTGATCCGTTTATCAGTTCATGAACATTTGGGTTCTTTCCATACTTTGGCTTTTGGAATAGTGCAGCTATAAACATTGGGGAGCATGTGTCCCTTCAAATCAGCATTTTGGTTTCCTTTGGATAAATACCTAGTAGTGCAATTGTTGGGCCATAGTGTAATTCTATTTTTAAATTTTTGAAGAACCTCCACACTGTTTTCCAGAGCAGTTGCATTCCTATCAACAGTGCAAAAGTATTCCCCTTTCTCCGTATCCTCGCCTATATTTATTGATTCCCAAGTTCTTAACTTTAACCGTTCTGACAAGTGTGAGGTGGCATCTGATTGTAGTTTTGATTTGTATTTCTCTGATGATGAGTGATGTTGAGCATCTTTTCACGTGTCTGTTAGCCATCTGGATGTCTTCTTTGGAAAAGTGTCTGTTCATGTCTTCTGCCCGTTTCTTCACTGGGTTATTTTTGGGTATTGAGTTTGATATGTTCTTTATATATTTTGGATGCCAACCTTTTATCAGATACTTCATTTGCAGATATCTTCTCCCATTCTGTCAGTTGCCTTTCAGTTTTGTTGGTTGTTTCCTTTGCTGTGCTTTTTATCTTTATGAGGTCTCAATAGTTCGTTTTTGTTTTTATTTCTCTTGCCTCTGGAGATGTGTCCCATAAGAAGTTGCTGTGGCCATAGTCAAAAGGTTGACGCTTGTTTTCTTGTCTAGGATTTTATGGTTTCTTGTTTCACATTTAGGTCTTTCATCCATTTTGAATTTATTTTTGTGTATGGTGTAAGAAAGCGATCCACTTCCACTTTTCTCAGATGACTACATACTCTACATGGAAAACCCAAAAGACTCCATCAAAAAGCTGCTAGAACTGATCCATGAATTCAGCAACGTTGCAGGATATGAAATCGACATACAGAAATCGGTTGCTTTTCTATACACCAATAATGAAGCAGCAGACGAAGAAATTAAGGAACAGATCCCTCTTACAATTGCATCAAAACCCACAAGATACCTAGGAATAAGCCTAGCCTGAGGTAAAAAGATCTGTACACTGAAACTCCAGAAAGCTTATGAAAGAAATTGAAGAAAACACACAAAAAATGGAAAAACATTCCAGGCTCATGAACTGGGAGAACAAATATTGTTAAAATGTCTGTACTACCCAAAACAATCTGCACGTTCAATGCAATCCCTACCAAAATGCTCCCAGCCTTCTTCACGGAGCTAGAATAAATAATCCTAAAGTTTGTATGGAACCAGAAAAGAGCCTAAATAGCTAAAGTATTGTTGAAATTTAAAAAAACCAAAGCAGGAGGCATCACAATTCTGGACTTCAAGCTATATTACAAGACAGTGTGGTACTGGCACCAAAAGAGACACACAGATCAATGGGACAGAATACGGAACCCAGAAATGGGCCCACAAACGTATGGCCAACGAATCTCTTTGACAAAGCAGGAAACTATCCAATGGGAAAAAAGACAGTCTCTTTGGCAAATGGTGCTGGGAAAGCTGGACAGCGACCTGCCGAAGAATGAAGCTGGATCACTTCCCTTCGGTTTTTATCACCCACCATCTGCTGGTCTTTCTCTGCAGTCTCTGACCATTACTTTTCCATTTTTAAAATGTAGAGTTTATTCTTATCATCTCTGTTAAGGTACAGTTGACAAAGTGTTGACATTTATGGTGCACAATATTATGGTTTAACATATGAATAGGCGTGGGGCGTCTGGGCGGCTCAGTCGGTTAAAGCGTCCGACTTCAACTCAAGTCATGATCTCGTGGCTCGTGAGTTCAAGCCCCGCATCGGGCTCTGGGCTGACAGCTCAGAGCCTGCTTTGCATTCTGTGTCCCTTTCTCTCTCTCTGCCCCTCCCCTACTCACATTGTGTCTGTCTGTCTGTCTCTCTCTCTCTCAAAAAGAAATAAACATTAAAAAAAATCCTTAACATATAAATATGCCTAGGAAACCATACCCCAATGCAAAGAATGAATCTCATCATCACCCCCAAGAGTTTTTTGTGTGTCTGGGCGTATCTCATTGTTTTCTCCACCTGTCTACCCTCAATCCTGGCAACCGCTGATCTGCTTTCTCTGACGGAGTTGAAGCAGTACTTGGCATCTTCTAGAATTATATCTAAATGTGATTTTATACAGTATGTACTTTTTTGTGTCTGTTCCATCAGTGGAACTATTTTGAGATTCAGTTTTGTTGTACGTCTATCAGTAGTTAGCCCCTGTATATCGCTAAGTAGTATTCTATTGTATGGTTTATGATAATTTGCTCATTTGTGCACCTGTTGATGGACATTTAGGCTGTCTCCTGTTTGGGACTATTATAAATAAAACTGCTGTGAGCATTCACAATGTACACGTTTTTGTGTGGACATTTTAAAAGATCTTAAAAAAATTTTTTTTACATTTATTTATTTTTGAGAGACAGATCATGAGCAGGAGAGAGACAGCAAGAGACGGAACACACAGAATTGGAAGCAGGCTCCAGGCTCTGAGCTAGCTGTCAGCACAGAGCCCAACGCAGGGCTCAAACCCACAAACTGTGAGATCATGACCTGAGCTGAAGTCAGATGCTTGACAGACTCAGCAACCCAGGCGCCCCGGATCTTTTGAGTTAATACCTAAAATGACGGGAGCATACAGTGCATGTTTAATTTTTAATGACACTATCCAACTGTCCTTATAAGTGGTTGTGCCTTTTCACCTTCTATCAGCAAAGCTATGAAAGTTCCAGATCTACCATATCCTCGCCAATGCTGGTGGAGTCAGCCTTTTTATTTTAGCTACTTTATTAGGTGTATAATAGTATCACACTGTGGTTTTAATTTTCATTTTCCTGATGACTGGTATATTGAACATATTTTCACTTCTTACTTGCCAGCCTTATGTATTCTTTGATGAAGTGTCTGTACAGACCTTTTGCCAATTTTTTGTTTGTTTTCTTTTGATTGAATGTCAAGAGTTCTCTCCATATTCTGGATGCAAGCACTGTATCGTGTCTCTGTTTGGCAAATATTTTCTCCCAGTCTGTGCCTTTGCTTAATAGCGCCTTTTGAAATGCAGAACTTCTTAATTTTGATCAAAGCCAATGTATTAATTTGTTCTTTTATAGGTGGTGCTTTTGGTATCATGTCTGAGAAGTCATTGGGTAGCCCAAGCTCATCACAATGAATTTCTTTGATGTTTTCTTTTAGATCTTATACCGTTTTAGGTTTGACGTTTAGTTGTGTGATTTACTTTGAGTTATTTTTTTATACACTGAAAAGGATGGATAGATGTGTGTGTGTGTGTGTGTGTGTGTGTGTGTGTGTGTGGTTATCCACTTGTTCCAGCACCGTCTGTGGAAAAGACCATCATTTTCCCTCTGAATTGCTTTGCACCTTGTTGAAAACCACTTTTCCATATACACGTGGGTCAGTTACTGACTCTCATGTCCCATTGATCTAGTTGCTTTGACAAATACCGTACTATCTCAATTATCGTAGCTTTAAAAGAAGTCTTGAAATCCAGTAGTGCTTTCCAGTTCTTTTCCATAGTTGTTCTGCCATTCTAGATACTTTGCTTTTCCATATGAATTTTAGAATCAGTTTGTCAATTTCTACACATGGCTTACAGAGGTTCCAATCGGGATTGTATTGAATGCATAGATCAATTTGGGAAGAATGGGCGTCTTAACAATATGGAGTCTCTGACCCACAAACACAGTAGTTTCCTCCATGTATTTAGTTCTCTGATATTTCTCAGTGTTTTGTACTCTAGTTATATGGGTATTTTCTTTTGTCATGTGTTCTCTGAGCATTTAGTATTTTTTCATGCTTGGTAAAATGTGCTTTAATTTCAAGTTTCCATTGTTCACTTATGGTACATCATATGATGATAATTTTTGTATATTCATCTTGTATCCTGCAACCATGCTAATCTCACGTATTAGGTTTTTAGAGATTTATCCTCTTTTCTACCTCATTCACTGGAGGGGAGGGGAAACTTTTCCTCTACCTCCTTAGGTTCTGTACCTGGAACCAGTGAATTAAACTGATAAAAGAAAGATTAATAGGGGGAAATGAATACAAATTTAATTGCATGTTTAATTCTATACGCAAGGAGGATTCACAGAAGAGTAGTAAAAACCAGAAGAAGCACTTGGATTCAAAAGCTTTTCACCATTTAGCAAAGTGTGATAAGACGTAAGTAGACAAAGCAAAGGGGAGTTTAGGCTTCTAAGGGCTCTAAGTGGTGGGAAGGTAAATCTATGGGGAAACAAAAGGAAGAGAAAGGTTATTTTAGTAAGGCTTATTTGTGCAGACTTGTCTCAATGCTGAGTTTCTGTCTTCTTCATGGCCATAAAAATCCCTTAGAAAGGGGATTTATAGCAGCCTCACTTCTCAGAAATTTCTGGTTTTACTCAGATAAGGGAAGCTCCAAGAAGATTCCTTTCTGCATCTGTTGATTCTAAGTTGCCTTCAGCCCAAAATAACCTGTATGCCAAAGTGACATACTTTTGGGTAGCATATCCCCTTCACTATCATGTCATCTGTAAGAGGGGCGGTTTTACTTCATTCTTTCCTATCTGAAAGTCTTCTCTCTCCCTCTCCCTCTCTCTCCTTTCCTTTCTTCCTTCCTTCCTTCCTTCTTTCCTCTCTTCTTCTCTTCCTTCCTTTCTTCCTTCCTTCCCTCCTTGCTCTCTCCTTCCTTCCTTCGTTTGTTTGTTTCTTTCTTTCTTCCTTTCTTTCTCTTCCTTTCTATCCTTCTTTTGTCCTTTCTTTCTCTCTCTTTCTTCTCCCCCAAACACCCTCCTCTCTCTTGCCAACCTCTATCTTGTCCTGCTCCTAATCCCAGGGGGAAAACATTCAGCCTTTCACCATTTAGAACGATGATAGCTACAAGCTTTGCTTAAATGTCTTTATCAAGTTAAGGAATTTCCCCTCTATTCTTACGTTGTTGAAGGTTTTTATCCATAGTCGATGTTGGGTTTTGTCAAATGCTTTCTCTGCATCTATTGTGATGTTTGTGTGGATTCTCTTTTGAAGTTTGTGAATAAGGTAAATACCTAGGGTTAGAGCCCAGGAAAGACTTCTCTCAGAAAAGAGAAGATGCCCTATCTTGGTAGCACAAAAAGACTTCTCTCAGAGAAGTTACCAAGTGTTACCAAGTGTTACCAAGATGGGGCATCTTCTCTTTTCCCCCATTTCCTGAGGAGAGGAGAAATGTGAACCAGAGTGAGTGTGGGAGGTCTGAAAGGTGAAAACCAAGCATACTTCACCAGTGAGTCAGTCTAGAGACACGGTCTGCATGGAGACAATTCAATGAAGTTGATTGATGGAGTTTGACTGGAGCGTACAAAGAACTCTGAGGAGAGCTTCATGGCATTTGGAGAAGAGATAGGAGAGGCCTCTGAGGGATTGACAGAGGTGGGGCTATGGGCACCTTCAGGACACTTTTCACAGGTCATTGCAATTTCCCTTATCTATGGAAAGGAAAATGTAGCTGAAATTGAGAACTTTCTTACTACTACTAGGATTCCACTGGCCCTTAGCACATGACACATCACCTCCTTTTAGCTCTTCCCTCAAACTGCTCCCTGAGTGATTAGCTTAAATATCCAAATATGGTCATGTCTGTAACTGGACTATGAGACTATGAAGTGTCTATCCCATTAGTGTGACTTACCAGGCCCTCTACAGTCTCTCCCCAACCTACCCATCCAAGACTTCTTCCACTGCTTTCCAGGCACACTCAATGCAACAGAAGTGCCATACATTTGATATTCAGGAAGCAACACACTTTCTGTCTCCCAAGCCTCATACCTTTGTCTGAAATGACTTTCCTCAATTTTCAATCTGTTTCCACCTCTCTCCTTTTATGGTCTCAGGTTCAGAGTGATATTAATCTTAGTTCTATTTCTTCCTTTCAAAATAAATAAGTCAGTGTAACTTATTTATTTTGAGTGAACAAGCATGAGTTGGGGGGTGGGGCACAGAGAGGGGGAAAGAGAGAATCCCAAGCAGGCTCCATGCTGTCGGCACACAGCTCAATTATCCCCAATCACACAATAATGAGATCGTGACCTGAGTCAAAAATTAAGAGTCAGTCACAACCAACTGAGCCACCCAGGTGCCCCTTCATCTCAGTTTTAGTTCATTGCACACTATCATCTGTCCAAGGAGTTGCCTCTAACTCCCAGAACCCAAATAATGCCTTAATGGAGTTGTACAAGAATTTCCCTGGGAGATAGATGCTCAGAAGTAGAAGAAGTCCCAGCTGAAGAACATTCATGTACGTAATTTCACTAAATGTTGAGAGATTGTTCTGCAGAATGGCTGCACCAGTATCTACATCTTTTGCAATTCAGAAACACTTGGCATCATCTGGCTTTCTAGATGGCCCAGTCTGAAGGAATTAATTACCGTGCTTTGAACATATCATCATGTTCTCCTTGGCTTTGAAATGGCATTCTGTCAATTTCCTGTTTGCATCCTTTGCCTCCCTTTCTGTTGCCTTTTGCTTCCTTCCTCACCTAATACTCCCTTCTACAATCCTCATGTGGAACCCAGTTCAAGTGCCACTGCATCTCTGAAATCTTCCCAGACAGATTTAAAATCTCCCCCTCCCAGATGCCTCTGGCATTTTGTTTATACCATGTACAGATGGTTCCCAACTTATGATGCACATTTCAAACTTATGATTTTTTGACTTTACAATGGTGTGAAAGCAATATATATGTAGTAGAAACTAGACTTCAGATTTTGAATTCGAGTCTTTTCATGGGCTGGCGATACACTGTACAATGGTCTCTCATGAGGCTGGGCCATGAGCGAACCACAGCTCCCAGTCAGTGATGCAATCATGAGGCTACCTCACCGCTATACCCACAATACAACCATTCTCGTTTTTCCATGTTGGTACGGTTTTCAATACACTGCATAAGACATTCAATACTATAGCATAAAATAGGTTTCATATTAGATGGTTGTGACCAACTTGTAGGTCAATGGAAGTGCTCTGAGCACATGTAAGGTTTGCTAAGCTAAGCTGTTACGTTGGGTAGGTTAGATGTATCACATGCAGTTTTGACTTACCATATTTTAAATCTACATTGGATTTATTAGGATGTAACTGCACTCCCCATGGAGGTTGGATACATCTCTATATGTATCATGATGCACTGTTGGCATTCACTTCCCTTTTTTTTTTCTTCTACCAGAAAATGAAACAGAGGTAGATAATAGCACTATTTCTTATCAAAAGATATAACACAGGGCTTGGCACAAAGCTAGATCTCAATCATGTTTAATGAAAGGAAAGGGAGATTTGTACATATTTTCCATGATTAAAATTGTCATAGGTTAAGTCAATCAAACTGAATAGAACTCAACATAGACATATAGGTTCTCCAACAGCGTGATATCGGAAAGAGGACAGTTACATTCAGAGGACAATCCCACGTCCAAACTCACTGCTCTACAACCACATGCATTCACAGTGTTTGTTGACATTGGACCAAAAGGTATCACACTGAATTCAGATGATTGGAAGGACAGATTTGTTAATTCAGCATCTCAGGACACTGCCAACTACATTCATGTCGATTTGCAAAGCTACCATTCCAGGTAGAGGTGACATCTTGAGGGGATGCACTTGGAGCTCCAGAATCGCTCAGGAGAAAACAAACACAGGGTTTAAATGCCATAGGTGGCGATGTTGCCCAGTGAATATGGGCAGGATTGTCCTTCAAGCTACATAAATAAGGACAAAAATAAGCTCTTTTTTAGGAGAGAGGTCACAGTTTCTATGGTTGGACAGACCTGCCCAAAGGACATCAATGCAGTCTGCTGCCTTGCAGCCCTGGTGTAGTGAGGGCTCTAGACTCTGAGATTGGCCAGGTCCTCCCAGAGTGATTCTGAGGAGTGGCCAGCACACCAGGCATGGAATGTGCAAGTCGGGGGGCATCCCTACCGCAGCTGCTGCCTGGGGTGTGAGGAAGCAGCATGTGAATGAGCAGGAGATCACCACTGACTTCAGGAGGCAGTATTTCCTTGTGGCCTTTGGGAACTTCTGATGACATAATGTTTGTTTAGGTTTGGTCATGGGAGATGCCAAAATGGTAACCAAAGGAGAAGAAATAGGGATGAAAATTCAGATATTGAACTGACCCATAGGAATTAATCTATTTGTTTGTTCATTTGTTTGTTTAGAGAGTGTGTGTGCATGAAAGGGGTGGAGAGAGAGAAGCCCAAGCAGTCTCCACTGACAATGCAGAGCCCAACATGGGGCTCAATCCCAAGAACCATGAGATCGTGACCTGAGCTGAAATAGTCAGATGCTTAGCCAACTGAGGCACACAGCTGCCCCAGTCAGTCTTAATAATTGATCCCTAAACAGGCCTGGGATAGCTGGATGAGGCATTGATTTCCAGCTTTGTCTGAGGTGGATGAAAAGTTTGGGATGAGGATAGACCCAACATGCAGGCTGGTAGGTGCACCTCAGTCCTTGGGCTGAGAAAGTCAGCTGGTAAAGTGTGGAATTCCAATTTTTCACACAACATCTTTAAGACACGTTTGATTCTAATACTATATCCACTTTACAGAATGTATAATTGAGACACAGAGAGAATAGTGGTTCCCTGCCAAACATCATTCATTCGTTCATTCATTCACTCATACAGTGAATATTAAGTATGGGTCCACCGTGTACCAATCCCTGTGTAGCCTTCGGAGATATATGGCAGAGAATAGGACAGAATGGGTCCCTGAATACATAAAATGCACACACCTGGTTATCAAAGATCATATGTAATTATAACCATTATAAAGTCTCCTAAGAAAAAAGAACAACAGTCCAGAAGGGTAGAGAGCTGGCAGGGTTCCAGCTGGTAGAGGTAGTGAGCTTGTCCTGGAAGGAATAGGCTCTCTGGAGAAAAAATGGTTCAACTGAACTCCAATGAACAGGCCGTCTCAAGAAGAAGGGAGGTAGGGAGGTCTTGAAGAGCATTGCTGGCCTGGGGAACAGTATGTGCCATGGCCCCGAGGAAAGAGAACTCTGTACACTCAAAGAATGGAAGCCCGGTGTTGCGGCTGCCTGTGTGTGACAGGGATAAAGAAATTGCTGTCAGCCAGACTTCACAAGGCCATGGCATCTGTAAGAAGAATTTTCTGTTGACCCTCTAGCCAGTGGGAAGATGTTAAGGAATATCAAGAAGGGAATGCCATTTTCTACTCTGTGTTTTCTGGCTGTAGCCTGGAGAATGGGTGATGGAAGCCAGAGGTGATTCCCATGGACCAGTTAGGAGGCCATTGCAATGGTCCAGTTGAGAGATGCTTGTGAGTTGGATTAAGGTGAAGGCAGGAGTGCTGGTCTCAAGTGAATATCTTCCAACATATCACTGAGCATTTAAATACATGGGGCCAGACAAGGGACAAATGAAAAGACAAAGACAAGGGGAAATGGACCCCCAAGAAGGTATGAGCAAGTGTTTTTAGTCTTCTGCCTGCAGAGCAGTGCTCAGGAATAAATGGCGGGGTGGAGGATTCAGAGTGGGCAGATCCTGACACCTCGTGTGACTGTCACCTCCCTGTGGCCCATCTTGTCATCCTTGTAACTGCTGCCATGGCAGCTGGTAGGTGGGTGCTCTGGGGCTATCAGCGGGAGGTGACCAGCCAGAGAGACGGCCGGGAGCAGAACAGACATAGTTGGAGAAAGGAGCTGCCCAACAACACCCCTCTTCAGTGGTAGCCCTTCATTTCAGGCCACCCTGTAAGGGGCAAACAGCATAGCCCCACCCCCCACCCCACCCCAGGCCACTGCGAACAAGGCAATGCTCTTTGAAGGAGAGAGGTGAGAGGCAGAGAGGATATACAGTCCCCATCAGATCCCATGAGCAATGTCCACCTCCTCTCCTATGCTGAAGGCATCTATTTATTTAATCAAAAAGTAGAGAAATATTTCTTTTGCTGCCACCACAATAGCTGTAGAAATCATCATCATCCTTGCCCAGACTCAGGTCAAGAGTAGCCGTCACACTGTTATTCTTTGAAAGCTAGCAAAAACAGGCACACAGGTTTATTTAGGCTTGCCCCAGGTCCAGGATCCTACATATTTATTCTGTGAGAAATAGCACTTTGAAGAAAAGAACACTGGGACTCGGGCTTTGTGTCGCCTGCCTCAAAGTCACTTCACAAACAAACGGCGGATCCAAGGTTTACACCCAGCTCTTCCAAATCAAGCAAGGTGAATAGTTGACTGTCCTTTGGAGCAAAAGTCCCTGAGGCTCAGAACGTTAGCCCCATGATTCTGTGATTGCAGCACGTGGGGTCGGCGGGCCCTAAGCTGAGGGCACAACTGGGGAGCTTTGCTTGTGTCTGGCTCCCGGGGCCCCCCGCTCTTACCCTGTCCCGCTGCCAGGGAGAAGTTTCTGGAAAGCATCTTCTCTCTTTTTAGGAACTGAAGCAAAAGCTCCGCCTCCCCGCTTCTGTCCCCCACGTACTCTGCTGGGAGAAAGATAGGAGACATTTTCTCACTGTGTCCTTGCACAGGAAGGAGGTCCTCTGAGCTGTTAATAGATCCTGTCTAACTGGGGCTCTAATGAGCCCAGTAGGGGACAGTGTGTGCTGGATGGGGCTCCGAGGTGTCCTCTCTCCAGTCACCTGATGTTTCAGCTTCAGCATTCAGGAGTCCCCGAGGGCTCAGACTGCCCGGGCCCCTTCCCAGACACAGCAAACTGCTGGGCAAGCACACATCTATCCATGCAGGGGAGAGAGGAATTGCAAGGTAGTGGGGTCAGTTTTCTATTAGGTGACAGATCGTTTCTATTCTGTGACGTGCAGCTCTTGGTCCCTCTGGGACCTCAGAACCTCCTTCGCCTTCCCTGGCCTGCATTGTCTGTGGAGCTTGGCCTGCAGACTATCTCCCAGACTTTATCTGGGTTCAGCAGGGGTTGGGGGCAGAATCGGTATGAAACTGAAGGCAATAAGTTTGCAGAAATCAGAGGACCGCTCTGCTCCCACTGGGCTCCGGCAGCATCTCTAACATCAGCTCCCTCCCCTTTTCTGGCTCTGGCTCTGGCTCTGGCTCTGGCTCTGGCTCTGGCTCTGGCTCTGGCTCTTGCTTCCCCTCTCCCTCTTTCTCACCCTCTCCCTTCTATCTATTGAAAACCTAACTATTTCACCTGTAAGACCACCAACAAAATGCTGCCACTTAATAAGGCTTACTTTGCTTATTTTGCAAGCACGCACATTGCTATTTTTGCCAGATACCTTAGAAATCGCTGTGTCATTCAATGCTCTGTTCCATTTGGGGATGGTGTTGGCCTATGCTAGGCCTTCTTAGTCACACTAATTAATAGTGTGCCATGTTTAGGGTATTTCCCTACAAAAGCAATGGCTTCCTTCATAAACTCAGACGTTGGATATTCTAGCCAGCACCTAGCTGTGAAATGGGCCCAGGCTTTGAACTACTGGCCGTGCAATTCCTTTGGATTCAGATTTAACCCCTAAGTCCTCTCAGGAAGTGTTTTTTTTTTTATTGTTGTTGTTTTTCTGTTTCTCTGTTTGTTTGTTTTCCTTCTGGAACCCAACACTCTCGGACGTCCGCTCAAGAGTCTTCTCTGATAATACCCGCTATGGTATGAGATCCTCCTTAATCACAGGCGTACGACAGGGAGCTGTTCGCAAAGAAGCCATTTCTAGCATCAAAAAAGAAACAACAGAAAATCTACGTGCATTATTTCAAGCCTGTAGGGAGAAACTGTAGTATTTATCCCTGAAAAATCTCTGATTTTGAAGAGTGGGATTTCCTAGCCAATGTGGGATTCCAAACAACACTTGACGGCTTGCTGGGCACCTGCTGTGCATCCACCAGCGTGCTGGGTACTGGAAAACCAGCCTTCCGTGAGCCTCAGGTTGTCCCTCAAGCTTGTCACGATGGAGGGGGCCAGTTGAAATAAACGTGAAATATTTTGCTGCCAAATCATTAACTTAGACCTAGTAAGCCAGGGGAGGCTTCAAATAAGGGAATGAGGTGTGAGATAGACCTGGCTTTTGGGAGGTTCTTGGTCATGTTTGATGACTGAATGCAAGAACATGTGAAAAAGTGAGGGGTCCATGGAGGAAATGGCATATTCAGATGCATCAGGAGAGAAGATGTCTTTTCTCAAACAGCATCTGCGTGGCCTCTTGTGATCATTTTCATTGCCATTTCTGAATTGAAATTTGCAGTCCTGGAGCCTTTGAGCTTCACACTAAATAACAGGGCAGCTGGTCAGAAAGCGCCTCTCTCACGGTCCAGGTCCCAGGATGCGGACGGCCCCTCAGGGAGCGCATTGGGAGGGCAATGAAGGAAGGTCCTTGTGGGTGACCCATGGCCTGCTGGCTGTTGTAGTCAGAGCTCAGGATGAATGAAGTCAGAGCTGGGGGCTCCTTTACCTGCAAACCCCTCCATCGCCCAGGCTCCGGGTGGCCCTTCCCCCTACCTGCTGTCCTGCAAGCCTGTCAACACGGAGGGTGATAAGGCGCAGGGAAGGCAGGACCTTAGCTGTTCCAGGCAGCAGAGAAGCCCTGCAGATAGCAGCTCTTTGCTATTCAGATGGAGAGCATTTGATTTGATTCAATCCCGGAAGTCTCTGTCCTTCCTCCCTTCCTTCCTTTAGCACAAACGTGCACTCACGGAACACACACCTGTGCCTTCTGCTATTCCAGGCCCTGGATGTAAAATAGTTTGGACCTCTGTACTAACGGAGAGCTAGGTCTCATGGGAAAGCCAGCAGAGGAAATCAACAGTTATGAACATTGTGCTAAGAGCTGTCCTTGGATAAAGGCTCTGAGCACAAACTCTAGCATATTTTCCAGGATGTGAGGGCTGGAAAATTCCACAGGGGGCGGGAGGTGCCTACCGAAGGTAAAGTTATCACTTGTTACGTTCACAATTGAAAAAAAAAAGTGTGTGTGCGCGTGCGAGAATGTGTGTGCTTTTTCTGCTCACAAGAGGTGGCACGAACAAAAAATGGATTTAATCTCTGGCTTTTGAAATCAACCCTCAGCCACGCTATGCCTCCGTCTGAACCTGGAGACCCAAAAGATGTAAAAGTAATAATATAATGGGAATTTCTTTGGGGGATACTGAGGGAGGAGGAGAGAAAAGTTTGTTTTGAAAACAGGTAGTGGAGGACATTTGGCCAACATAGTAGAGCAGTGCCTAAGGAGCGCGTATCCTTTTGTTTTAAAATATATCACCTTTTCTTCAGCGGGGGCCTACGGGATCAGGACCAAGGGGTTGATTTTAAAATAAAGGTTATGAAAAATGGTAAGGCCCTGGAGGCCCTGGAGACACTCTCCATGAATTTCCAAAGCCAAGAGATCGTCAGCTGGGGCCGTGGGGTCGGTACTGGGTTTCCAGGGACAAGCTTGCTTATTTTTTTTTTCTTCCAGGTAAAACCAGGAATTGCATTTTTTCTATTTCCTGAGCTAAAGCGGTTCAAGTCACGGGTGTGATCTCATTTGCCCATCAAGTCCTGGTGGCCAGCTGTGAAAATGTGAAAAGTAGATTAAAGACAGCTCTGTTTATGGAGTGCTGAGGAAGGGAGTCTGCTTTCCTGGCCACTGAATCAAAAAGTCAGCCAGGCTTCTATGGACTGAGTTTTCTTTGTTGTCCCCAAATTCACATGTTGAAACCCTAACCCCCATTGTGGGGGTAGGTAGATGGGGCCTTTGGGGGGCAATTAGGAAGTCGTGAGGACAGAGCCATAATGGGATTAATACACTTAGATGAAGAGACGGGAGAGCTTGCTGTCTGTCTCTTCCCCTCCGCCATTTACAAAGGAAAGGAAAAGCCATGTGAGGACACAGCAAGAGGACAGATGTGTACAAGACGGATGTCTCAGCAGGGAGCAAGTTCCCAGCTCCTAGATCGTGGACTTCCCAGCCTCCAGAACTATGAGAAATGTATGTCTGTTGTTCAAGCTGTCCCATCTCTGGTATGTTTTGCTACAGCAGGCAGAGCTGCCTAAGACGCAACCTAAATTTTTTTTTTAATGAGGAAAACATATTTCAGATTTATTATGTAATTTTAATTATTGGAGAGGAAATGTTTCATCCAGGTACCCAGGAATTTTGTCCATAAAATAGTGACATATACTATTATTAAAATTCATTTTCTTTGTTAAATGTTTTAAAACATGCCCCAAAGTCAATGTTACCAGCTTGCTTTCCTTATCATCTCTTGCTCTTGTCTTTCTTAGTGCACAGAATCACCCACTTGCCCTGCCTAGAGACCACTGAGTTACGTGTGGCCTTCCCTCATCAGACACATTTCTCTGAGACCAAGTACAAGAGAAGTCCACGGCCGGCCCCTCCCCCACATCAGTCATCCCATGACTGCAGCTTCCATCCAGGCTTACCCCAGCTTTAGTGTTCCTCCCCAAGCCAGTTTTGCATACCACTTCATCACAGGAAGCCTTTAAAAACAACCTTGAACATGAAGACTGTATTTGTTCCCTCTTTGTCTATGGTGAACAAAGACCCTTCCTCATTTGGTTGCAGCCCACACTTCTAGTGTCATGGTCTCTTCCCCTTTTCCCATCCTCCTCCATACCTGGCTGTAACTAAAAGGACTCACTTCTTTCTCCTTCTCTAGCTACACCTGCTTCCATATTTCTGGTCTTTGGGGCACATTGTTCCATATGCTTAGAATACTTTATCCATCCCTCTTTGCTTGGAATGCATGACTGACACTCAAGGCCAGGACTGAGCAAAGCAAATGAGGCAAATACAGCTCAGTGTCAAGATGCCAACTCTCAAGGTCATGTAAATCTGTGAGACCAAGGACCTCCTTCTTTCTCTTCCCTAAACCCTCAATTTCCTTCCCCTCATTCCAGCTCCATCGGCCTCTTCATTATGCTGGTGTACTTTGCACACAAGTCTGGTGCAGCATATAGTCAATTAGATCCATTGGACATTTATTGAGAATTTGCCATGTTGTATAAAGAAACAAATAGCACATTAGCCATTTTGCTCTTCCTTGTGAAACCTCCCACTGCAGCTTCTTGACTGGAGTGCAGCGTGAGCGCTGATACTTATGCTGGTGTACATCTATTAGTCCACTGGCATCAGACTTGCTCTAGGTATCTGTGACAACAGACAGTTGTAGAGGAAGATCAAGATCCTAAAACATAGACAAGCTCATTTCACAAGTCTCTAAAAACTCATTCTTTCATTACAGAGTGAAGAGATCTGAGACAGTCATCTCTTTGGAAGGTAATATACAAGGATTAGGGGACAATCTTTCTAATCATACAAATTATTGATTGTGTCAAGTCTCCCAAAACATCAATGATAGGCAAGTAGGGAATCTAGCTGACACTTACCTAGCCCTAGACGTAGTATATGTAAATGGTATTTCCACGATGTGGGAGAGGGGTTTAATATTCCTATACATAAACCCATAGCCATGGACGTTGAGTAAATAATCTGGGGAAAAGGTAAAGAATCCTTTGAAGGGGAGCAGCTGAGAGAGAGCAGTGGATGGAGAAGTGGAGGCCTTCAGGGCCTATCAACATGTCATGTGGAAATTAGAGGGCACAATGTTTTCATGAACAATATCCATCAATAGTGAGGCGTTGAAGGCAGCTCTCTATATCATTTCTGGTGTATGAGTTTGCAAGGATTTCTTACGGTTGAAGACAATGGGTCAGAAACTAGAAACAAGCTCATTTCACAGATATATTGTATTTCAACCAATATTGCAGATTATTTGGAAAATAATCGACTTGCTGCTTGTGTTAATCAGGGCTCTTTTGGCTGAAAATAATAATAACCAAAAAAGTTTTTTTTAATTTTGTTTTATTTTTCACCTGAATGGTTAGAAAGACAGAGTGTACATGGCTACAGGCATGCCTGAATCCATGGATAAAATAATGACATCAGAAACACATCTGTATTTTTCAGTTCTGCTTTTTCTGTGTTGCTTTCACCTTTAAATAGGCAAAGATGGCCACCAGTAGACCCAAGTCTACATTTTATCACCTCAGAAACTTGTGAGAAAAGGGCTTCTCTTTGCATTCCAACAAAAGTACTGTCTCTGACTCATATTAGTAGAGTTTGGGTAATATTTTTCTTAATCAGTCATTATAGTTAGGGATAAACTGTGCTCTGACTGCCCATATTTGGGTAAGGTGCCCAGTTTGGGAGCCAGAAATGAGGAGAGACCCAACAGCATACTGTGTGAACTGAAAATGGGGGATGGGAATTCTTTAAATGGTTTCCAGTAAGGACAAAGTATTCACGAATCCCATTGATCCATTTTTCGGGGATTGTTTGTTCATTTGTTTGTTTATTTGCTCACTCATACTTTTTAAAAATCCCGTCTGATATTTATTATTTTTCATTGTGGGTATTTTGTTTATTTACATTTAGTGTATTCACTGATCTATGGTTGTGTTTAGGTCAATTATGTGACAGTTTTATACCTGTCCCATCTGGTTTTAGTTTCTCTGTTCCTTCTCTCCTGACCTCTTTGAATTAATTGAATATTCTTGATATTCCATTTAAACTCACTAATAGCCTCTTAAGCTATATTTTTTCATATCAGTTTTCTAGTGGTTACTCTAGGGATTATAATATGCATCCTTATTATACTCTACTTGGATTTAACACTATACCACTTCACATAAAATGCCAGAAAACATCAACAGTACAATATTATTGTGTTCACTGTTTCCCTATGTATTGTATTTTACATTCACTTATTTTATAAATCCACAAACCAGTATTAATATTTTTGCACTAAATAGTCATATGTCTTTAAAGCAGTTAATAAGAAATGATTGATTCCTCTATCCATTTAGAGCTGATACTCCATTATTCGTGGTAATATTCTATCAAGTTGCTGTGAACGGTGAGTTAGTGAATACAAGCTTTCATTTCTATGGAAATTCAAGGTTCCTGCAAGACTCTGGTCACAGCATGTTCATCCAGTGATCAATACCTAACCTTGTTTTATATGTGTTTATGTTTAAAGACATGTTAGTTAATGTATATTGTTAATTCATTAGCATTGAGTATGGCCAACAGTGCTGTGACTCATGCCTGGACAGAGCTTACCCACCCACACATTTTCTCGTGCCATAGCCCGCTGACCCTGAGCAACACCAGACAGCTCTTGAATGCTACACACGTAAGGTGACATTTTAAATGGCAAAATCACCAAGAAAAAGCAAAGACATGAAAAATGTGGCAGTGAGTAAGACATACAAAGATCATTTGTTTGTACGTTCGAAGCTGAAACAAGAAAGCAGAGTGTCACCACAGCTGGGAACATGCACATAGGCAGCGCACATTTTCTGCCATGCTACACATGTCCAAGAAAGATGGCAAAAGAGCCATGAATATTTGATTTTGGGTCACACAAACATTTTAGTGAATGGGTCAACTCGCACACATGGAGTCTGAATAATAAGGACTGACTCGACTTACAGTTTCTAATGTTCTTTTATCCTTTCTATAGTATTTGATTTCTATTAGGCTTTACTTCTTTACAGGCTGAAGAAATTTCTTTAGCATTTCTCTAAATACAGCTATGCTAACTACGAATTCTCTCAAATTTTGTTTATCTGATATGTCTTTATTTTGCTTTCATGTTCAAAGAATATTTTTACTAGATGTAGAGCTCTAGGTAGACACTCCATTATCCCCTGATCCCCATTGTTCCAAAAGAGAAGTCGTTTATAAATAGTATCATCGTTGCCCTGTATATCTTGTGTCACAACTCTCTTGCTACATTGAAAACATTTTTTAAATTCTGTTTGGTTTACAGAAGTTGTAACTATGATGACCTACTTATGGTGTTCTATTTTTTAAATTTTTAATGTTTGTTTATTTTTGAGAGAGAGAGAGAGTGTGAGCACAGGAGAGACAGAGAGGGAGACACAGAATCTGAAGCAGGTTCCAGGGTCCAAGCCTTCAGCATAGAGCCCAACATGCGGCTCAAACTCACTGACAGCAAGATCGTAACCTGAGATGAAGTTGGACACTTACCCGACTGAGCCACCCAGGCGCCCCTGGTTTTCTTTATATTGATCCTACTTAAGATTCATTGAGTTTCTTGGATGTGTAAGTTAATGGTTTTCACCAAGTTTTTTAAAGTCAACAGTTACTTCATGTATTTTTTCAGTCCTTGTTTGTTTTTTTTTTAATCCCCTTCAGGGACAGCAAATACACTTATTTTAGAGTATTTGATATTGTCTCAATGTTTTCTGAGAGTTTCTTGAATTTTTTCCCAATTTATTTTGTTTCAAGTTTATGACTTTCTTGTACTGTATTTAATCTGCTATTTAGCCCATCTAGTGAATTTTTCATTTTGGATGTTATTTTTAAAGTCCTAGAATTTAACTTTGGTTCTTCTCTTATAGTTCGTATTTTTCTGTTGGTATTCCTCTACTGTTCACCAGTTATAACAATCTTTTACTTTACATTCTTGACCATATATTTAATTACTGCTTCAAAGTCCATGTTTGTTAATAACTACATAGTTATGTACAGTCTTAGTCTATTAACTGAGTTTTCTCTTGACTATGAATCACATTACATTGTTCTTCCCATGTCCAATGTTTGCTTCTTGTGTACAGGACATTGTAGACATTGCAGAAACTCTGGATTCTGGTGTTCCTTGGAGGAGTTGATTTTTGCTCTACCAAGTGCTCTAATTTCTTGCTAATTAACTGGAACTTGTGGATGTTTTATTTTATCCTTTGCGATAGTGGGTCACTTTTAGTTTTTCTTTGAGTCTTTGGATGAAGCCTTAGTTCTGGGATATCATCATTTAAGGCATTGTCCTAGGAAATCAGCAGAAACCTGAGATGTTTACCAATACTCTGTACCTTGATGAGATTCAAACTCTGAACTCTACTGCTCCTAAAGTAGGTCACAGCTGAAATCTCTGCTCAAGTTTTCAACTTTCCAGCTTTTGCTCTTTGTTGAGGGTCTTGGCAGCACCCCCCACCCCTCACATATACATAATTCAGATAATGTTGAGGAATCAGGGGGAGTTCACACGTAAATTTGGGGACTCCTCTTTCTGTAGATCCTTGCTTTTAAACATTCTCTTCTCCTTAAATTTTTTGGTTACTCTGGAAACCCCAAATCCTTCCCTCTGATACTTCAGGCTAAAAATCTGTATATTTCTGTTTGATTTCTAGGCAACCTACATTGAGCACACTGGGATAGCCCTCAGGGGAAAAGCTATATAAACATAGCTCTCACCTAGTGCATTTTCTTTCATTCAAGAGTTGTTCCATTCCAATTGCTGCCTGCTTTTGATCATTCTCCAATGCCAACTGTCACATCATTCTTTGTTTTTTTGTTTGGTTTGGTTTGTTCCAGTTTCATCATTGTTTTCTGCAAGAAATTTAATCAGATAAAAGCCATTTATTTCACAGTTAATAAGAATTGAAATATCCATTTATTCTGTCTTTAATCTATCTGTTTAATGAAAGACTTCCCCTGTGATCTGAATCTGTCATTGGTCATATGGGCAGCCCCGTGGAGAACCGAGGGAGTGGCATGTGTGGAGACTCTGTATCAATGGCTGGAGAAGGCTTCTTCTAAACAAGAATGCGGGGCGCCTGGGTGGCTCAGTCGGTTAAGCGTCTGGCTTCGGCTCAGGTCATGATCTCATGATTGTGGGTTCGAGCCCCGCGTCAGTCTCTGTGCTGACAGCTAGCTCAGAGCCTGGAGCCTGCTTCGGATTCTGTGTCTCCCTCTTTCTCTCTGACCCTCCCCAGCTCACGCTGTCTCTCTCTGTCTCTCAAAAATAAATAAAAAGCATTAAAAAAAATAAACAGGAATGCAAATTGAGTAGAAACTATTCAAGGAGAGAACCAAGACTTCCTCTTGGTGAAGTGGGCATGTGAAGTTGTTCTGTGAGACAACAAAATGATTCCTCATGACTCTGGGTGACTGGTGGGTCCTGGTAGGGGGTAACCTTGATGAAAGTCTGTAGATGTGTTTGTTTTTACTCTATCGTGTCTTGGTTTTGAGCAGCTTTGATGTGGAGAAAATTAGGGGGTTGGAATAACAAAATCAAGCTTACTTCAGTGGTTTGATTTTCTCTGAAACTCTTCTCATTGTGTCTTGTTTCTCATCTTTTCTATTTAAAATAATAATATTGAGATTTATATATTGGTGAAGATGGGGAAATGCCTATACTTTGATTGGCTCAGAGAGCCTCTCTGGAGCGTCCTACTGAAGAGATAGGGAAGCTGGTGTCCTGACTCTCTAGCTTCCATTTGTCAATTGCTGAAAGCTGTTTCCAGTGCTCTGCATTCTGGCCTGCAATGTGCTCAGGAAGCAATCAAGTAGAGAATCCCTGGAGATTGCAATAGAACACTCCTGGCATGGGGCGCCTGGGTGGCTCAGGTGGTTAAGCCGCCACTTCAGTTCAGGTCATGATCTCACAGTTCGTGGGTTTGAGCCCTGCATCAGACTCTGTGCTGATGGCTCAGAGCCTGGAGGCTGCTTCAGATTCTGTGTCTCTCATTCTCTCTGCCCTTCCTGACTCATACTCTGTTTCTCTCTGTATCAATAATAAATAAACATTTAAAAAATTAAAAAAAAAGAACACTCCTGGCATGTACTGAAATGATGAGAGTCAAGATCCAGGGGGAGCACCAGAACATCTGTTACCCTACCAACTAGAAACTGGCTATTCACTGGCCCACTGTGTTTGGATATGCAAGGCAACCATCTCCCATTAAGTTCAAACGTTACAAAACAGCTCAGGGTTTAGCAGGTCCAAAAAGGAGGTATGATGAGTGAACAGGAGACCCAGATTCCCATTTCATCAATTCCTGCTGCAGAAACTATTTCCCTCAATCCACATCTATAGCCCCAAAGATGACTGGCTTACTGAAAACCAAACCAAACAAAATGCCCGGATCCAGTTCACAGATTTCTCTGCACAGTGTGTTGCCACCAATCTGAAATGAATGGCTGTGTTCTAGTTGTGATCAGGAATATTCTGGAAAGATACCGATAAAGACAAATCTTCCCCAATGGCAAAACTTTGGACAGTTGTCTGTCCACTTTGACTGGACCAAGAGATCAGCAATTTGGATACATCTACTGATTCACATGCAGTAGCTAAGGGTCTGGCTGGATGGCCAGGAATCAGAAAGCACAGAATTGGAAGATTGGCAACAAAACATCTGGGGAAGAGGTATTGATGAGTACAGTGTGTCAACATATTTTTGTTCCATATTAATGCTAAGCAAAGGTCGTGCACCACAGAGGGGGCTCTCAGTAACCACATGGACAAGGTGACACCTTCTATAGATGACAGCAATGTGTACAAAATTCCCATGAAGACATAGACAAAGGCTATGTATCGGTTCACCAATATGGCCTGAGGATTTAGGCTTCCAACAGCAAAGACCAATGTTGAGCCCTGCTTTGGAGTCTTTTTCCAGGGTCAGCAGAGAAATACTTGGT
Source organism: Suricata suricatta (assembly GCF_006229205.1). Classification (NCBI taxonomy): domain Eukaryota; kingdom Metazoa; phylum Chordata; class Mammalia; order Carnivora; family Herpestidae; genus Suricata; species Suricata suricatta. Next base: position 26,943,548 of record NC_043707.1, read on the forward strand.
GGTGGACTCTCTGCACTGGTCTCCTTCCAGCATGAAGAAGGCAGGGATCTGTCCATGCTAGGATAGATACACATGTGCCTTCTTTTTTCTCAAAGCTTGTGCCAACACTGGTAAATGCCTTATTCTCAATCACTGTGTACAACACAGCATTGCTGTTGAAGAAAGAACCTATTTCACAGCAAAGTAAGTGTGACAATGGATTTATGCCCATGGAATTTACTAGTCTTACCATGTATCACATTACTCTGAAGCAGTTGGTCAGATAGATGGGGAAATGACTTACTTAACAGTTGATTATAGCGCCAGTTGGGAGAGAGAACTCTGAAAACCTGATATTGAAGACACTTTCAAGAAGTGACCAATGTACAGTGTCACTTCTGTCCTAGCCTGAATGTGTGGGTCTGTGAATGAACACACCAGATGATCAACTTGCGGATATTTGCTGTCATCCTTGCCATTTGATGCTTAATTCCTATCAGAGGAATGTTTCTCACCAGGTGAACACCTATGGTTCTATTAAGTAGGAAGTCGAATCTACCCCCTGGCCATTTGGAGTTCCTTAGCCATTGAACCAGTAGACAAAGAAGGCTGCTATTCTGTTCACTGAAGGAACAGATCTTGATTATTTAGGGTTGTAGCTACATAACAGTGACATTCCAAGGCATGTTCACCCTTGGGACTCTCTGGAGAAGCCAATTCTTAGTTTCATGCTTAGTAGAAAACTATACCAATCAAATAAGGGCAGGGCCACTCAATATTCAGACCCTTCAGGAAGTTCACAGCACCACACAAGGTCAGTCTGAGATCTTACTGAAGACAATGGGAGCATGAAAGGGTAGTGAAGAGGAAAGTTATAAATATCAACAGTGACTAGTTACAGAAATGTAACTGCTTTCCTGCCTGGACTTGGAATAATACATCCATGAAGCAAGGGATATTGGCTTTTTAGCAATGTATACATTTTGCATCAACTTCTAGCAATATCTACCAGACTGTCGAGGGACAGTGGGTCTTCTCTTCATTAATGATCATGGTGGAGATGAATTTGGGCATGGCTCATTCCCAAATCAGAGTCACATGGCTTTAAGACATGTTTTGATGCCTAGCATGGATCGAGGCACTTGCGATGTTCTGTGATTTCCTTTCCTCTCCAGATATGGAAATCTGACTCTACTGTAGCTAGAAACATGTCGAGTCTTACATTCGGCTCCCCGTTCAATAAACTTGCTTCTGATACCATAGTATAAACTTATTCTATGATTCTGAGTCCTTCAAAATGGCAGCCAACATGGTCTAGGCAGTCCCCAGTCACGTCCTCTCCCATTGTCTGAGAGCAACAGAAAGAGATGAAAATGTAGACTTTATGAAGTTTGCCAGCTAGAAGGCAGAGAGTTGGAAAGTTGAGTGCCAGTGGAGGGACAGAACAACGTCTGGCAGAAGGTAAGAAAGGACAGACAATGCCAACTGTCAGTAAGCTAAAAAACATGACTTACCACTTGAACATATAGTGGAATATGGAGTTGACTGATCCAGGACCAGCCACTGATGCATCAAACCCATGCCCCTGGCCGTGGGATTCTGGAGGGGGGGATACTTATTATCTGTGGGATGATCTTACTCCATGCAAACAAAAAAAAACACTAAGGCACAGCGTGCCCCTCTGGGCTGGGGCATCTGGGCTGAGCCGTGTGGCTAAAAGCTGCAGCTAGATGGAGGTCACCGCTAAATCTTTGGGGCCTGAAATGGCAAACAGTGGCCTTTTCTTTCCCTCTGAATGACCACCTTGAAGGCAAATCAACGGGAGTGACAGGGGAAGAGAGAGCCACACAGCTGAGCTGTCTGCCCGCCAGAAGGGAGAATTAAATAGTGCCCTCCTCCAAACTGAGCCCCTAGTCAGCCTTTCTGAAATCCGGTGACATTTCTGCCTATTCGTGAATGGAAACACACGGCTTTCATTCGGGAGTCAAACGGTGGTGTTTTGTCTGCAGTCTCCTTGCTCTCCTGGCCTGATTGTTTGCTGAGAGGAAGGAAAAAAAAAAAAACAATTAAATCTTCCATTCAATTGTGGCCTGTTTGGGTCTGAAGAGCTGTTTAAAACCAGAGAGCCTTATCATATTAATGAGCGCTGATGCTAAGATTAATACCTGAGAAAGAGATTCCCTGGGGAACTGAGGAACAGAGCTGAGAATATTAGGATATTATGATCTTCGCTTGATGGAAAACTACTGATAAAATGGCACATTACTCCCAGAGATGGGGACTTTTGTGTTAAATAGGCATGAAAATGAACATATATATTTCACATAACCTGATAGACAACACAAACTTGGATGAAACACGCACACACTCACCACTAATTATCTACCTAATATCACGGGGGACCCTGTGCTGGCATTCTCTGCAGAGTAGGGGTCAGAGCAGGGAAAATGGTAGAAAGAGAGGCAGAGAGGTAAGCCAGCTCAGACTGGTTGAGGTCTGTTTGCATCAAATTCTGGGAGGAACCGAGGGCAAAAGCAAATTTCAGCACCAGAAGCCAGGTGGAAGACAGGGTTAGGATCTCAGAGTCGAAGCCAGTAGTAATAGTGTTTGGGGGAGAAGAAGTCAGCCATGCAATAGCCATGAGTGACTTTGTAGCTTTAGGGGTCAGCTTGGTCACCTGTCAGGAACTAGGATGCATGGACTCACCCAGCTGGTTCAAAGGGTCTGAGGTGGGTGGGTAGCCTTCCAGATTAACACAAATTTAACTTTTTGGCTGTATGTTTTTAAACACTCATTAACTCAGACTCTTAACTATGGAGAACAAACTGATGGTTACCAGAGGGGAGGTGGGGGGGGAGATGGGTAAAATAGGTCACGGGGATTCAGGAGTAACCCTGTCATGATGAGCACTGGGTGCTGTGTGGAAGTGTTGGATTACTATAATGTACCCCTGAAACTAATATTATAATGAGCTGGAATTAAAATAAAAATTTCAAGAGGTGCTTGCCTGGCTCAGTCATTTGCGTATTCGACTGTTGATTTGGGCTTAGGTTATGATCCCAGGGTTGTGGGATTGAGCCCTGTGTCAGGCTTTGTGTTGAGTGTGGAACCTGCTTGAAAATCTCTCTCTCTCCCTCTGCCCCTCTCCCCCATTTGTGCACATGCTCTCTTTCACTCTCTCTAAAATAAAAATAAATACATAAAAATGTATTTAAAAAAAAAAACCCACTCATCACGTTCCTGGGTTGCTCAGTCCGTTAAGCCCCTGACTTCAGTCCAAGTCATGATCTCGTGGTTCATGAGTTCGAGCCCTGCATCAGACTCTGTGCTGACAGCTCAGAGCCTGGAGCCTGCTTCAGATTCTGTGTCTCCTTCTCTCTCTGACCCTCCCCCACTCATTCTCTCTCTTTCTCCCAAATAAACACTTAAAAAAAAAACCACTCATTAGCTCAAAATGGAATGTGGTCAGTGCTCACAAGCATGGAATGACTGTGGAAAATGCAAGTTGATTGGAGTGATGTTTTAATTATTGGGTATTTTTATTCTCGTTTCATCTACCATCATTCATTCAGTACAATTATTTTGATTTATCCATGATGGTGCCTTTATCAGTAGCTCTTTCCTGTAGACTGCTGCTTAGTACTCCATTGTAAGGACACACTACCTTCTGTTTATCCATTCACCTCTCAGCGGGCATTTGGATTGTTTCCAGTGTCAAAGTGAACTCTTAGAAATTAGGCTGCTCAGAATGTTCAAGTGTAAGTCTTTGAAAGGACACGTACTCTTATTTCTTCTGGGGAAATACCTGGGAAAGGAAGGGCTGGCTCACATGGGAAGTGTGTGTTTGACTCTTAAAGAAATGGCCAACTGCTTTCCAAAGTAATTGTTTTTTTCAGGGCCCGCGAGTTCCAATGGCTCAATAGATCCATCAGCACTGACATTGTGGGTATTTTTTATGTTTACCAATGTAATAAGCATCTGGTCATGGTTTAATTTATATTTTATTAGTGGCTAATGCTTTTTAACATGTTTTCCTAGTTATGCATATTTTCCATCTGTTTATCTTATATATATCTGCCCATACATATTATTACATATTTGGTTAGAAAAATATTTTCTCCTAGTTCATGGCTTATTGGTTTCATTTTTTTTAATGTTTATTTTTGAGAGGGAAAGAGACAGAGTGTGATCAAAGGAGGTGCAGAGAGTGAGGGGAGTGCAGAGAGAGAGGAAGGGCAGAGAGAGAGAGGTAGACGCAGAATCTGAAACAGGCTCCAGGCTCCTAGCTATCCGCACAGACATCAAGATCATGACCTGAGCTGAACTGACTGAGTCACCCAGGTGCCCCTTTCATTGGTGTCTTTTGAAGACTAACATGTTTCGGTTTTTATGAAGTCTGATTTTTCCTTTTTCTTTTCTTTTAATGGATCATGCTTTTAGTGTCCTATCTAAGATACGGATGCAAAATTAAAAATATTTTTTCTTACGTTTTTCCCCTAAGACTTTATAGCTTTAGATTTTATATGATATTACTTTCCATGTATGTATTTCTTCTTTAAATTTCCTTGGTGCTGCTTCTCTGGGAAACCACCAAATGGTAGAGGCATCAGAATGTCCAGGGGCTCTGGAATGGGAGCCACGGCGGGTCACACAGAGGCTTTGGCAGAGACATACTGGTCTGGGGTTGGATATTTTGGATTCCCTAAAATACTAGTCCTAGAATAATTTCTTGCCAGTTAAGTATCAAGTGCTTCTATAAGTGAAGTATCAAGCTTTCAGGAAGAATATAGAGCAGATGAGAACTAGATGGAAAAACCAAAGGAAACAGCACGACTCAAGTCTACAAAACCCCCATGGAAAAGAAAAGTGTTGCTCGAATTGCCCACCAGACCCTTGCAAACTAGAACTATTTCTGTACTCTGCCTTTTCAATATGGATATTGTAAAATAACAAATTAGAACAAATAAGATGAAGTTTAGCTTTCAATTTCACTCAGTATGAAGTTGAAGTCTTTTGAATAAGTGGATGGATGAAAAGATGTCTTGCCAGGAAGACATAATAGCACAGATCCAAAGCCTCCACTTGACCATGGAGTGACTCTTGAAGTTAAGGGTGATTGATATATAGTGATTCAGAGCTGGATTTCTACTGACGTGACCTAATGAGACAATCAGGATATAAAGATGGACAACGTGATTCCGTGTGTGATTCTGGGGCCCATTCAGAAATCTTTGTGACCAATTTCCCTCAGGGGGAGGCAAATGTAATCTGTGAACACTTTTGATTTCAGTGACTAGATTAGGTTTAGTCACTTCACAGAAGTAAAGGAGATACAAATGTCACTCCTGGGAAGGTGGTAACACCACACACCCCACTCCTTTGGCTTAATATCGGAGACACTACTCGAAATTGGTGATGTAACTGCCAACCACAAAGGCACGACCACTCCTTTTGCTGGTGTCCTGGGCTCTTTATCCTGGCTTTCAGGAGGTAAAGAACATGATAACAGGGAATCGACCTCACTTTGTGTAGCTGACAACAAGAACACTTCATACAGGGCTTGCCAGTTTCAGTTCAGTGGCGATCTACTCTCAGTATCCATAGTTTGTTACTTTCTGATCAGTTGCAGCCCTTAACAGAAAAAACTCCTCTGAGGCTCCCAGAGTAGAACAAATCCATAAATCAAACACAATGAAATTTTGCTATTGTTTTCTCTTTGGCTTATTTCCCCCTTCATATCTGCACATCTCCATTGGCTCGGAGAAGAGATGCGATGTAGTGTCCAGGCTAGCACAGAACACACATCTGGAGACATTTTTAACTGCGCTTATGGACAAGCCTTGGGACCACAGAACTCTGCCCCATCCCATACAGTCTCTTATTTATCTTTGAACAAACTCTCATGGACATTTTATCAACCAGGCCTTTGACCACACCGTAAAGACAGGCATAAAATAGATATAGAAGCTTTGGAACATAGAATGTCTGAATCTGATACATACACCCTGTCTCCTCTCATTCACATCCCAATTTCTAGATAAAACCTGTTGGCCTACAAAAACAAAAAAGTGTTTCTCAGCAAATTAATTATATAACCACAAACCCCAGGAGAATGATTAAACTACTTGGGGGGGGGGACCCAACTCTTTATGCTCTGCAGAAGTACTCTCTTCTTCTTCTTCTTCTTCTTCTTCTTCTTCTTCTTCTTCTTCTTCTTCTTCTTCTTCTTCTTCTTCTTCTTCTTCTCCTTCTCCTTCTCCTTCTCCTTCTCCTTCTCCTTCTCCTCCTCCTCCTCCTCCTCCTCCTCCTCCTTCTTCTTCTTCTTCTTCTTCTTCTTCTTCTTCTTCTTCTTCTTCTTCTTCTTCTTCAAGGCATGTTTATCACAGACATGTTATCTATTCATTAAAGCTGGTCCCCTAAGGATCTTTGTTGGACAATGTTTTGTTGACCCAATGTTATTTACTCTATGCTTCTGGAAGAGACAAATTACAATTACTTTGAAATATTCTATAATCCAAAATCCCAAAATAATGATTTTATTGAGTTGGTTTGGACATTATAGCCTTAACTTTTATTGAGAGAGGCTGTAAGAAATAGCTTTAGGGAGTGCCTGGGTGGCTCAGTCAGTTGAGCATCCGACTTCAGCTCAGGTCATGATCTCAAGGTTCATGGGTCCGAGCCCCACATTGGGATCTGTGCTGACAGCTCAGAACCTGTAGACTGTTTCAGATTCTGCATCTCCCTCTCTTTCTGAACCTCCCCCACTGGTGTTCTGTCTCTCTCTGTATAAATAAACATTAAAATTATTTTTTAAAAAAGAAGAAATAGCTTTATTACTTACTGTCAGGATTTTGTTCCAAGCATCATCTACTTATTCCTCATGATCATAGAGATGATAAATTTATTTTAGAATTAATTGATGGCAAAAACTTAGTTCCCCTAAGGGATTTATATCAAATTTCCTTATGGACCATGAAGGGTATATAACCAGCATGTTTTCCTTTTTGCTCTGTTCACAGGTAATTTGAGAGCCAATTTCACAGCTAAACTTTATAGCTAAGCAGGCTCTCCAGGTGATTTTGATTCATGCTAAAGTCTGAGAAAATACTGCTCTGCATTATTTCCAACTTACTGCATACTGGGGTATTTTCTTTACTCATCTTGGGGGAAATAATTGGGCAATTCAAATCTCATGCACTCATGCCATTATTCTCTGATTCTACATGCTGTAGAATTAATGTTTGCGTTTCCCTACAATTAATATGTGAAAATCCTAGCCCTGTTGTGTGGTTATTTTTGGAGATAGGGCCTCTAAGGAAGTAATTAAGGTCACATGAGGTCTTAAGGGTGGGACCCTGCTCTTATAAGTTCAGAATTTGTGTCATTTTAAGAACGGAACACAGATGACACACTCTCTTCTTCTCCCTTCCTCTCTCCTTCCCTCCCCCTCTCCGTCTCTCTCCCTTTCTCTTTGCATATGCACAAAGAAGAGATCACAGGAGAACCCTGTGAAATGGTGGTTACCTACGAGCTAAGAGAAGAAGGCTCAGGCTGAAAATTACCTTGTGGTCACCTTGCTCTTGACCTCTTAGCCTCCAGAATTGTAAGAAACACATTTCTGTTGCCTATACCTCTCAGTCTGTGGGGTTTTTGTTGTTGTTTTTTGTCATGGCAGCCCAAGCTGATAAATACATTACAGAACTGTAACTCCATTCCACACTGGACAGTAACAAGTTAAGTGTTCAAATATGAGGGTGTTATTTTTAGTTCAATTATTATCTTACTGTTTAACCTTAAGTCCATTTTTCCACCTCATTCACCACAGTGATTTGCAAGATATCTGGATTAGACAATAACTTTAATGAGCCTTATTTCTTTCCAGTATACAGATTCTTCAGGGTTGCAGGAGAGCTTAATAATCATCCAGTGAAAACGTTTTATTTTATAAATGAGAAAATTCAAGTCCAAAGAGCTAATTGGTCTTAGGACCAAAGTGAAAGGCAATATCCCCGGATCCTCAATCGTGTTGATTGTTTCCTGATGCCAACATGTGGATCCAGCTCCAAGTTCCTGATTGTCTATGAGCCAGCTGGTTAGAATACAGCTATCTTGATGCCCATTTTGTGATTCAGCGTAAGTTGTTTTACGTGGAAAGCGAGCCTCAGTGAAATTACACTCTGATTTTTAAAAGACACAGGAAGCTACATAAGCCCAAGTTCAAATTTGGCCCTGCCCCATAAAAACAGGATGACCAGGGCAGGTGGCTAACTTTTAAAGAAGTTCAGTGTCTAATCAGTAATGGAGAGGAAACAATAAATACCTTTATCATAATCTGCTTGTGGGAATTCAGTGAATCCTTCATACGAAGCACACAGCCTAATGTTTGGAATGTTCAGTAGATGTCGGTTCTCTGGACTTTATATATTCTTTTCCCATATGATCAACTGCTTGCAAGGAGTGAATTTTTACTTGAGTTCCCCGCTGGTATCCTTCTTTGCCATCAATGTAGTTTTGAAGGGCGCTACCTGACAGGTCCCAGAAGAGGTAAAAGTAAGACTGAGAATACGAGATGGCTAGGCCAATGACCGCCTCGGATAAGAATGGCCAGTAAGGGACAATCACAGGGAGCAGGAAGGAAGGGAATTGATGGGCAGAATGAGAAACTTCTGGACAACGTGAATTCGTATGGTATCTGAAGGTTGGCAGCTTACATGGAAAAAGAACAGACACAGGAAAATGAATGTCTCTTAAATGATGGGCTCTGGATCTGCTTTATGAGGGAGATGAGACCGAGGGAAGGATGGAGAAGTTAACTGCAGGGTGCCTTAGACCTTCAATGAGGACGGTTCCAGGAAAGCCCGTGACTCATACACACTGGGAGTAGAGCATGACAGTTACGGCTGTGTTTTTCTGAGTTTACACAAATTTGAGCCATGTGCAAAATTTAAGAGACTCACATTTGGTCGGAAGCAAATCAATCTGTCATCTTGAGGTGAGTCACAATTTCCCAGGAGGGAATGTAATTCTTGAATTTTTTTTTTTGTTTGCCAGAAGGATCTTTGATTTTTTTCATGCAAATTTTAATCACAATACTAGATGCCTATGTAAAAAAAAAATCAAATAGTTCAAAAGTTCTTTAGTGAAAAAGTAACACACTTCTCCTTCTGATCCCCATTTTCAACCACAGAAGCTAGAACTTGCAAGTCCTCCTGGAATGGTCTCTCTTCCAGATAACATGATTATAGCAATGTTTCATACTTTGTAAAGCATATATTCTGACCCGAAAACATAAAGAAGGATTATGGTATTTACTCAATGTAAAATACGATAGGAACCTCTTCAGTCCTGATTTTTTATATTTATGATTTATATTTTTCCCCACAGTGCTGCTGACAGTTTTGTTTTATTTTATTTTATTTTACTTTTATTTTGAGAGAGAGGACACAAGTGAGCAAAGGGCAGAGGGAGAGAGAGAGAAAGGGAAAGAGAGAGAGAATCCCACAAGGGGCAGATAGAAAAGCAGGGCTCACCCAAAGTGGGCCTTGTGCTCACCCAACACGGGGCTTGAGCTCACCAACCATGAGATCATGACCTGAGCTAAAGTTGGATGCTTAACTGACTGAGCTACCCAAATGTCCTGACATTTACAATTTTATTTATTTATTTTTGAGAAAAAGAGAGACAACGTGAGCAGGGGAGGGTCAGGAAGGGAGAGACAAGGAATCTGAAGCAGGCTCCAGCCTCTGAGCTGTCAGCACAGAGCCCGACGTGAGGCTCGAACCCAGGAACCATGAGATCATGACCTGAGCTGAAGTCGGACGCTTAACCAACTGAGCCACCCAAGCACCCCAACAATTTTAAATACTATATTTAAACTTCTGATTCTTCTTGAATAAATATTATCAGATGACTGACTTCACACCATCAAAGTGGAGTCTTTTTTTTAGTCATTTTGGTCTTTTTGCTGCATCCTCTCCATCCTCTCTATTTAGCTCCATTCTCCCATCTCTGTCAGCTTAACATCAGTTTTATGAGATCAAAATTAAGGATTAAAAACACAATCATGGTGTCCCACAACCAAAATGAGGACTTGTTTACTTTTCCTATAGATTAATTCTAAAATTTGAAAAAACAGTCACCCTAATGTAACTATGCATGCTAAATACTGGGATTACATTTTCTTCTTGGGTATAATAGCTACTCCAGAGAAAGGATTTCTAACATGTAGATTAAGTAGAATTTCTCTCCCCTTTTTTTGAATACTCTATTAATAAATCAGAAACATTCCCATTTTATTTTGCTTTATATTTGGATCCTGAGGGTTTTTTTTAACTTTCTATTTATTTTTGAGAGAGAGAGAGAGAGAGAGAGAGAGAGAGAGAGAGATGCATGAGCAGAGAAGGGTCAGAGAGAGAGGGAGACACAGCATCTGCAGGGAATGCATGAGCAGGGAAGGGTCAGAGAGAGAGAGGGAGACACAGCTCCAGGCACTGAGCTGTCAGCACAGAGCCTGAAGTGGGGCTCAAACCCACAACCATGAGATCATGACCTGAGCTGAAGCCAGACACTCAACCGACTGAGCCACCCAGATGCCCCAGATCCCGAGTTTCTTTCCCCCAGTTGGAGGTCCTTCCTTCCTTCCTTATTTCCTTCCTTCCCCCCTCCTTCCCTCGAACCCTTCATTCTTTCTTTCCTTTCCTCCTTCCTTGTTTCCTTCCTTTCTTCCTTCCTCTCCTTCCTTCCTACTTGCCTTCCTTTCCTTCCTCCATCCCTCTTTCCCTCCCTCTCTTCCCTCCCTCACTCCTTCCCTCTTGTCTGTTGATAAGACAATACTGTGTCTTCCCCATATCCTCATAATTGCCCAGTCTGTCCATGAATCCAGTTAAAAAAGGGCCCAATTTCTTTACTGCAAACACACTTCCTGGATCCTCCCAAACTCCCTCTTCAATATCCATCCAGCTGCTCCTTGGCATCCATCCTAGAACATCTCTCAGCTCCATTCCATAAGGACAAGCATCAAGGGGAGGGTTAACAGCATTTCTGTTCTGAGGACAAACATTCGATTAAGTTCTTTGCTTCTGCTCATCCTCTCGCTGCCGGCCTCTATTCTCCCAGACCTCTAGTCTAGAGTCTGTCACAAGCTCTTCCCAGAAGACCAGCTTCTCCTCCATGACATCCCTTTCTTATCATCTTCTGAGCTAAGGGTCTTCCCATGTTATGCATCAATATGCCTTTATCGGGTTTTCGTCTTCTTTCAGTGTCCTGAGATCTCTCAACCACTAGTGACAGTGACCCCCTCCCACGGTCCTTCCCTCTGTTTGAGCGGCCATTCTTTTTATTTCATTCGGACTCCTGTGGGGTTTCACGGGCAGAGTTAGTGATGGCCAGTGTGCTCCCCCAAGGGGAGAAATCGGAAGCCAGTGACAGGTAGGTGTTGAGCATAAGTGAATGAGCCCCGCGTGTGAGGAGCTGGGAGCGTCCTGCCTCTTTCATGGACTCCAAGTCCTCTTGCTGTTTCTGTCTTGTGCCCAGCCCCCCACTCTTCTACTCCCTTGGTCAGGGTGCAGATGGAACAGGAAGTGACCAAAACTTGGGGAATCCCTCTTCCATGGTTGTTCTTATTTTGTCCTGTCTTCAAAGGTAACAGTCCACTGACCATTGGAAGCCGGTGACGGACAAAACCCATGCCTGCCTTGAAAAAGTAGCTAAACATTTGAATTAATTTAAATATTCACTCAGAGACCCTTGAAAAGTGGGTCCTTTTGTTACTTTGCAAGGCAATGAGTAGAACATGGGGTTAGGGACTCTTATCCAACAGCAAGTGTAAATGTATATGAAGGTCATACACAGGAAGGATAAGGGAGAGTGGGGGGGTGGGGTGGCCAGGGCTGCTTTGCTGTGCTGACTCCTGGGAATCACACAGAAGATTTGCCGGTGGTGGAGAGACCAAGAGAACTCGGAGGAAGATGTACGTGGTGAGAAATACAGGCGTCTCACGTGGTGCTCTGTGTGACTCCCTCCCAAGGGCCTGTTAAAAAAAAAATAGGAGTTGATGCAGAACAATAAATTCCAAAGTCCTGGGGCCACAGACTAGGTTTTGTTCTTTGGTACCTTCCTGTCTCACTATGCCTTGTGTTCTCTGTTGACAACGTAAGAAAGGAACATCTTACAGTGAACAGAATAATTCAGGCTTTGGACACAAGGCCATTTTTAGCTGCCTCCATCTTGGGCAACTTAGGTACACTCTCTGTCCCTTCAGTGCCTCCTGTGAAATAAAAGACAAGGAGGAAACGCAGACAAAGGAGGGACAAAGGGTCACCATTAAAAATGGCAACTGATGATCAAGAAATGTTTTGTTAGAGGAGCGCCTGGGTGTCTCAGTCAGTTGAGCGTCTTACTCCTAATTTTGGTTCAGGTTGTGTTCCCAGGGTCATGGGATTGAGCCCCACATCTGGCTCTGCGCAGAGTGTGGAGCCTGCTTATGATTGTCTCCCACTCTCTCTTTCTCTCTTTCTCTCTGCCTCTCTCCTCCACTCATGCTCTCTCTCATAAAATAAAATAAAATAAAATAAAATGAAAATGAAAACATTTAAAAAATATTTCGTTAGAGTAGGGAAGAAAAATAAAAAAGAAAAGAAAAAGTATGGTCTGTACTCAAAGGGGAAAAGCCACTCCAAATAAAGCCCCACAACTCAATTTTTAAGAGGGACCTTCTTGTCGCCTCTGGCCTGCCTTTCCCCACCAGGTTTGAGAATACATGGGGGGCAGGGTTGGCTGTAGGCAGTAGATCAGAACTTGCTCTCTGGAAATCTCTTCTAGAGCCATTAACAAGCATGAGAAGGTCTTTGTTCAGTCCTACCTTCAGGATGATGGGGTCACATCATTTGGACCTCTAGCCTTTCTGTCTCTCCCTCATATGGCCCCCAGCCGTGGGAGGCATACAGGGGACAGAGCATAAGGAGGTGCTTATTCGGAGAGTTCCACCCTACTTCAGGCCCCGGTCCCCCTCCTGGGGTCCCCAGCTCCCCTCCTTGTCAGCACACACAGTGTTGCTCTTGTCCTTTGTCATCAGCTTCTCAGGGAAGGACCGTTGCACAAATATGACCCAGAATACTGATGTCAAACACTTACAGAGGCTTCTCGATTTCTTCAGCTCTTCTGGCAATTTAAAAGCAAATCCTAGGCCCACCACTGACTAACACTGTGATGACTTGTGTAAATTATTTAACTCTTCTGTGCCTCGGTTGCCTGGTCTATAAAATGAGACTAAGAGTGGTGAGGCTGCCCTGAGTTCCTGCACGTGAAGTGACCAGACTGCTGCCTGGCCCTCACAAACACGCAGAACTGCCTTTCTTACACCACACCTCTTGGGTTTCTTAAATGTTTTTTATTTATTTTTGAGAGACAGAGAGAGAAAGAGAGAGACGGCGCAAGCAGGGGAGGGTCAGAGAGAGAGGGAGGCACAGAATCTCAAGTAGGCTCCAGGCTCTGAGCTGTCAGCACAGAGCCAGATGTGGGGCTTGAACCCACAAACCATGAGATCATGACCTGAGCCGAAGCCAGATGCTCAACTGACTGAGCCACCCAGGTGCCCCACCACGCCTGTTCTATTTTTTTAAGTTTATTTATTTATTTTGAGAGAGAAGGAAAGCATGCATGAGTGGAGGAGGGGCACAGAGGGAGAGAATCCCAAGCTCGGAGTGAAGCCCAACATGGGGCTCCATCCAACACCCCTGAGATCATGACCTGAACCAAAACCAAGAATCGGACGCTCAGCTGTCTGAGCCATCCAGGTGCCCTCACCCTCTTGTTTTAGAGCTAGGTGTTTAATCCTGACACTTACATGTACTAAGTGACTTCCTATAGTATCACAGCAGAGACGAGAAGGCACTGACACCCTTGCCCGGACACCTGCGACGGCTAGTATCTGGAGATTTCCCTGTGCATCATGTTTCCTCCTCCCAAGAGGTCAGCCTGACTTTTCTGATGAGGAGCTCAGGTTCTGAGAGGTTAACCAGACCTGCCAGACCTCGGGTCACAGAACCAGAGGCACAGACGGATGAGGAGCCAAGCAGGGTCATAAGTGCCTACCCGTGTGTTTGGTTTTGCTGGCCAGACCAATGTCCTGGGTCACATTTTGGAAAATGGACCAGTGAAAGGTCCTGGGGAGCAGGAAGTCTGGTTGGAGCGATGGGGGAAAATCTCTGCCACCTTCATCATGAAGGGACATCCCCTTTTGCAGACCCCAATGGTCCAGGATGAATGGCCTCTTTCCTACATGATCTAGGCAAGCTCTAAGTGAAAATCAGACATTTGTGTGCACAACTGTGGGGGGGGGGAAGGGAGGAAGAGGTGAGTCATTAAGAAGCAGTTCAGCTAAATAAAGGATCTCATTATGTGAGCTATTTTTATTCCTCAAATGTCTGCCTTCCTCTCCCCCCCTCGAGGTTCCTACTGAAATCTGACAATCAGGGTTGAACTTCACTGTCAGCTTCCATTAGGCAAATCAAGCAGGAAAAAAGGGAGTGTGCGTCTGGCCTTGGCAGGGAGCTGAGTCAGCAGTGATAATCTGCTTCAGCCTGTGGGGGCCAGCTACCAAAGGCTTTAATTAGTCAGCCGAGGTGTAGTTGCCACCCCCAGCGCCCCCCCTTCCTGTCCCCTCACTCACCAGCCTCTGAGATGAGTCCCTTCCCCTGCCTTCTCTGCCTCTCATTCCTGGGAACGCAGCTGGACCAGCGCATACCCAAGGTCGGGCCCCTAGCACACGCTGCCCCTGTCAAGGGCATTTCCTCCCTGTTGAAATGATGCGCCCCGATGCGCCTTCACTGGCTGTCTCGCTCCCTCCCTCTCTTGGCTCACCCACTGTGAGCAAGACTGGACCCCTCCTGGGAAAATGAGGCTTTGGTGGGGCCAAAGTCACATCGATTTCTTTCTCAGAGGACTCAAAAATACCCCATCTCCCTTTATGATCCAGCCCCCCTCCTGCCTTCTTTTTTACGCATGCAGCCATTCATTCAAAACAGGATCATCCCACAGGCTCAGGCTGGGTTGTGGGGAGGACTCCGAGAGGAGGTCTCTTGATCTAAAAGGAGATGTTCAATGTAAAGGGG
This sequence comes from Suricata suricatta, assembly GCF_006229205.1. Classification (NCBI taxonomy): domain Eukaryota; kingdom Metazoa; phylum Chordata; class Mammalia; order Carnivora; family Herpestidae; genus Suricata; species Suricata suricatta. The sequence continues at coordinate 26,958,637 of NC_043707.1, forward strand.
ACAGAAGGACACGAGACAGGTGGCTGTGGTCTAGAAAAATTAATTGGGACAAATGGACCACAGCCAGCCAAAGTACAAGATGGAAGATATTATGCACAATGAGGCTAAAAGCCTTGGGAGCTCCAGGAGTTCAGAGGGGGATGACCCATTTCTAGAAAAGTATGCTTCAGGGAGTGTACTTGGAGCTGGGTTTTAAAGGTTGAATATGATATAGGGGCTCAGTCAGTTAAGCATCTGACTCTTATTTTTTAAAATATTTTAAAATGTTTATGTATTTTTGAAAGAGAGAGAGAAAGACCAGAGCATGAGCAGGGGAGGAGCAGAGAGAGAGGGAGACAAAGAACCCAAAGCAGGCTCCAAGCTCTGAGCTGTCAGTAGAAAGCCCGACGTGAGGCTCAAATTCACAAATGGTGAGATCATGACCTGAACCAAAGTCAGACGCTTAACCAACCGAGCCACCCAGATGCCCCAAGCATCCTACATTTGATCTTGGCTCAGGCGATTCATGAGTTTGAACCTGCATCGAGCTCGGCAATCACAGTGTGGAGACTACTTGGGATTTTGTCTCTCCCTCTTTCTGCCCCTTCCCCTCTTACACACTCTGTCTCAAAAAATAAATAAATAAACTTTTTAAAAAAAAGTTTGAGTAAGATACAATCAAGTAAGAGAGGGAAACTGCTGGTCTCCAATGGTTAGGGATCCCTATGATGTTGAGTATGGCCCTGTCTGTGGGGTTGAGTATGGCCCTCTCTGTGGAGTTGACTATGGCGGTCTCTATGGCTCTGTGTCATGTCTCCTTTTAGCCATTGACCCTTGATGGTTCTGTTTACTCAGTTTCTTGTTGCACCAAGGTTTCTAGAATCTGGCAGTCACTCTCTTTAGGATCTTGGATAGATTCCCTTAAGATGAGGCTCAAAGATGGTAAATGTGGCACCAGCTTGAATGCTCCTGCCTTGCTACCAACCAACTGTCCACCCGGCTCTGTGCCACATACCTACTACCTTTATTATGTGGCATAGGGGAGGAAGAGGTTGGGTGCTGCTCCCCAATGGGTTTGGGAATCTCAGTCTTGGGCGATCATCATCCAGTGGACCTTTCTCACATTAAGTTGATGACACCATCAAGCAATCACCTTTGGTACCAGGTCACTTTGTCGGGCACTCTGGTTCTCACAATATGCCCTGCTCAGGGCTCCTGTCTCAGTATTTAACTGAATCTAACTGAGCTGGAGGGTGACTCAGTTTCATCAAAGACCTATTCAGAGGCTGGATTCTCTTACTCCTCAGGTGCTTTCTGGAAAACGCACGTGCACGCACACACACTCACATGTAACACAAGGCTTCTGCTTCCTCCTCTCAACAATATTCAGATTTTCAGAGGCAACAGTCATTGCTTTCCAGTTCTGTCTCCTCAGGCCCAAGTCACATATTCCAATTCCTGATGGGTGAAGCCATGAGCTGCGCACACGGGCAGGAAGGTGAGGTACCTCGACGCTTCCCAGTTCTCCCAGATCTCTTCCTTCCCAGGCCACACTCCTGGATTGTTCTCTGCAGGCCTCAATCCATTCTCCAGACAGTTGCTAATGCTGACCTAGCCATGCAGGTCTTCTATTCTCAAACATTAAGTGAGATAGGATGTGATGAAGAGTTCTGGAAGCACAAAGCTCTATCACCTGTGAGGCCTCAGTGTTCCTATTATAAACAGCACTCCTCCAGAGAGAGGATTATTCCAAGAGAATATGACCTCAGGAAACCAGGACCGTGGCTTTGAAGGGATTATGACCTTGAATTCGTACTGTCACTAGCAATGCAGAGGGAAGAGCACAGTCTTAGGCAGAATCCCATCTACGTGGCACACATATTGATGTCCCCGCCTATGAACCAGGAACAAGTGGACCATCTGCCAGGCCGCTTGTGAGGAGCTTCAAGGAAGAAAAGATGTGTGACCACGCCTGGCACAGAGTAACTGAGGGGCTGCCAGGGTTTACTGGAGAATGAGCTCCATTCCCAGCAGTCCCAACGATGAAGGGGAGGGAGAGGACAAAACCCCAAATACAGCCCTGCTCCCTGAATGGTCACCAAACCCAGGGCACTGATCAGGCGAGCCCGGCTCTGTTGGGTCCTTCATCTCAAATAAGAGTCTGAGACCTAAGGTTGCCATTATCACGTGTGGCTCGTCAGAAGTAAACGCGGTGTTTGTGGGTACATATAATAGATCTCGACGAGTGTCCCTTGGAGAAGGATTCCCCAGCAGCACAGACAGTGTAGACGCAGTAGTAGAAGTGGGTCACTCGATGCAGCTGCCTGCGCCTGTGTGGAGATGGTCAGACATTCCCATTTTCTTTCTCTGCACGAATCCAGATTTGGGCAGCCCTGGGCAAGCATGCAGTGTGGGAGTGTGGAGGGGAAGAGAGGGGCCGGCTGGGCCTCACACAGCCATGTGCTAGCGGGGGCCAGGGACATTTTTAGCCTCCCATCCCATCCTCTGCTCTGGCTGCACAAAATGAGTGTGAATTACAGAGGCCCGCTGAGCCTTTGATTTCCCTCCACTGACATCTCGGCAGCCACTTCCCTGGAAATGAAGTGTGTGTTTCATCTGCTGGCAGAGGAAGAAGGTTCCACGTTCGCCTGGCACTCCGCCACCAGAGGTCTGTCCCGTTCTCCCCCGCCCCCCATCGCCAGTTTCCCCAGCAGCCCTATCCAAGGCTGCCCACGGAAGTCTTCCAGTTGGAGAGGCTGCGTCTTGCGGGACTTCGGTGGACGGAAGCAGTTAAGGAGAAGGCTGTTTGTTCACCATACACCCCCCTCCATCCTTTCCCTCTCCACCCTTTGTTTTGGTGCGAAGTAAAACAAAACAAAAACACAACCCAAAACCATCAGAGGGCTTTTTTGGGTCTCTACGAACAAAGTGATCTTTAAAAAGCGACTCTTCTGGACTTTAAATGTGCAGAGGAATCACCCTGGGATCTTGATGAAATGCAGATGCAGATTCAGTGTATCTGGGATCTGACCTCAGCTTCTCTAGCTCCTGCAGACCCTCAGGTAGTGCCGATGTTGCACGAACCACATAGGCAATGAACCAAACCCAGAGTGGCAAGAGTGTAATTAACAACACGTCAGGTTGTGCCCCCTCTTGAAACCTGACATGGCTCCCTGTTGCCTACACGGCACAGTTTGGACTCTGGAAATCACACAGGAACTTCCAGCTCCCGGTCATTCATTCATCCATTCATTCAGTTAATCAGCAAATGTTTGTTAAATGCTTCCTAATGGCTACAGCCCTGATATTCCTTTCCAGATATATCTCCTACCACCCTGTACCCCAGGCTCTGTGTCCTGCCCAAGCACCACGATGTTCTGCCTCTGTGTCTGTGCCACATTCTCCTCTGCCTCTTCTCAGATCGCTCCTCACCCTTCAAGACACTCTTTAAGTGTTGGCTCTGCTAAGACGTCCTCTCCGGTCCCCCCAAGTCTTGGCACAGTGCTTGTCAATGTGTGAGGCAACTTGATGGATTTTCATCTGTAACCTCCATTAAACTGGGATTCTTTTGGACACCGGCTGGCTCAGTTGGTTAAGCATCTGACTTCAGCTCAGATCATGATCTCATGGTTCATGGATTTGAGCCCCGTGTCCAGCTCTGTGCTGACAGCTTGGAGCGTGGAGCCTGCTTTGGATTCTGTGTCTCCCTCTCTTTGCCCCTCCTCTGCCCACACTGTCTCTCTCTCTCTTTCAGAAATGAATAAACTTCAAAAAAAGTTTTTTAACTGGGATTTCCTTAAGAGCAGAGCCGGCAGTTTTCTTTCTTTTTGTGTGCCCCTAGCACGGGGCCAGGAACAGTCAGATACTCAATGAGCACTTGATAAATGAACAAATAAACATTTAGAAAGGAGTATAAACTTTTCTTTCTTCTGGCGGAAGTACACATACCTAATGGGGGGGGGGAGCTTAAAGAGGGAACTAAAATGTACAGCTTGTTCTCAAAGTTAGTGTTGTGAAATAAACTTTTACTTTGGAAATGTAGCAGATATACAGAAAAGTTATAAAGATAGCACCAGAGAGTTCCTAGGTTTTTTGTGGGAAACCTAGGTGGCTCAGTCAGTTAAGCAACTGACTCGTGGTTTCAACTCATGTCATCATCCCACAAATCGTGAGATCAAGCCCATCAGGCTCTGCATTGGCAGCACAGAGCCTGCTTGGGATTCTCTCCTTCCTCTCTCTCTCTCTGCTTCTCCCTGCTCTCTCTTTCTCTCTCAGAATAAATCAACCTAAAAAACAGATGGTACTTTGTTACAATTCATGAATGAATATTGCTATGCCGTGATGACTTAAATTCTATGTTTTCATCTTGATGTCTTAAATTCTCTGCCTTATTCATATTTCCTTACTTTTTAACCTAATGCCCTGCATTTCCCCCTTTTTTGGTTCAGGATCCTGTCGTAATGATCAACCTTGATCACCTGTAATTGAGTCTTTGATATCTTGAAGTCATGAGTCAGAATTGTTAACACACCCACCACGTCTGTGGGGTTGCAGGCACACAGAAATTGCATTTCACCCCTTCCGACAGCAAATCCGACATCTGTGTTTTGCTTCCTGCTCCCCAGGGGACATCCATGACAGACAACTCCACACCCCTCCGGAATGAAGACTCTTGTCAGCCATTCCCTCTCCCTCCCACTCTGGTGGACACTGGCACCTCCTCTTGTGGCCCCTGCGTGACGTGACGTCCCCCCCTCCTCTCGGGAACTGTGAGTAATAAACCGTTTGCTGAAGGCAGCTGTCTGCTGGTCCGTCATCTCACCATACCTGATTACAGCAAATCCCAGGGACACCTCAAAATAATTGGTGCGACAAGCCAGGTGTCTCGGTGACAGGCAGTGAAGATGCATCTCTCCACGGCTCTTGGCTTACTAATTGAATTCAAAGAATGGCATGCACAGCCTCAAAAGACACCATGGGCAGTTGACACACTTACACTTAACTGCTCAGCTCTACCTTGGTTTGCTGCCCCAAGTCATTGTGGGACCTGAAGGAGAAAGCCCTATGCATCTTAGGGTAGCCATGTCTGGATGACGGTTCCCAGCTGACACCCCACGGATGCTTACGGTGTGCCTGCTGTCTAGGCAAAGGATGCAGGGGGCACCCAGGGTAAATGGCTAACATAAAAGGCTAAGGCTGGAAAGGCTTCCTAAAGGTTCTGGGGGTGGACGTCCCTTATATTCAGGCAGCACCTGGGCCACCCGTAGAATTTCTATAGGCTGGGCTTGGTGCCTACTCTTTTTCAAAATGTCTTAGGTTAGCACCTTTCAACCCCATTGGGGCTGTTTCACACATTTGTAATTTAGAGGGTCTCGGAGGTCATGTTCTATGCGTATCCTGGAGTCCCTTAAATTCCTACTCGATCCTTTTATCTGCAAACACTAGGGTTCACCCTTTACATTGTAGAGTTCTACAGGCTTTAACCAATATCTAATGCATGCTGGGTACCCACCATCACAGTATCACACGGATTGCTCCCCCCCACCCCTCCAAAACCCCATGCGCCTCATCTCTTCGGCCCCCCTCCCTTCCCCGAACCCCATAGGAACCACTAATCTGTTCATAATCTCTATAGTGTGGTCTATTCTAGAACGTCCTAGAGAGGGCATCATTCATATGTAGCTTTTCAGACTGGCTTCTTTCACGTAGCAATGGGCATTTAAGACATATCCGTGCCTTTTTATGGCTTGCTCGCTTGCTCCTGTTACTTGTTGAATCGTATTTTGCTGTATAGACATACCACACTTTATTTATTCCCCCTTAGAAGAGCATCATCGTTGCCTCGAGGTTTAGCGATTACAAATAAAGCTGCCAACGAACATTTGCATCCAGGTTTTTGCGTGCCCTATGAGGTTTCAAATCACTTGTATCTCCAGCTTAATTTTAACCGATGAACATTTAGTGGGGAGAGGTGGTCGACATTTAAACAATTTCCCTGAAGCTGCTTGAAGGGTGTTGTGTAAGCATAGAGAATCCCAAACCAACTTTCCACCACATTCCCCCTAGAGTGAAATAACAGACCCAACAGTTGCCCCAGGAAGGAGAACTAAGTTATATATATTACGTGGGAGAGCTTGGTCTTGAAGGCCAAGGTGAACACTACAATTTAATTCAACAATCACCTGTTTTTGTTTTGATTTTTTTGTTTTGTTTTTGCTCTGTTTTAGAAAAGAGGGGGAAAGAGAGAGAGAGAGACAGAGAGAGAGAGAAAGAGAGAGAGACACTCTTAAGCAGTTTCCACGCCCAGTGCAGAGCCTGACATGAGGCTCGATCCCATGACCCTGGGATCATGACCTGAGTCGAAATCAAGAATCAGACATTCAAGTGGCTGAGCCACCCAGGCGCCCCTCCCCTGGTTGTTTTGAAAGCAGCAGCTTACCAAATAGACTTGAGGGGGAGGTGAAATCTAGTCATTGCTTCTAAAAGCAGTGGTTTCTAGCTACATAACCCGGTTTGGAAATCGACATCATTCATTTTCAGGTAATATGGCTTCTCACTACCTGTCCGGTTTCCTCTGCAGCC
>NC_043707.1:26965297-27006034 GCF_006229205.1 Suricata suricatta
GCACTCATAGGTCTAACAGGAGAAACCTAATGGAGGACCATGGGGAGGGGAAGGGGGAAAGAGAGTTGGGGAGAGAGAGGGACACAAAACATGAGAGACTATTGAGTACTGAAAACGAACCGAGGTTTGAAGGGGGATGGAAAGGGGGGTGGTAATGGAGGAGGGCACTTGTGGGGAAGAGCACTGGGTGTTATACGGAAACCAATTTGATAATAAACTATTAAAAAATTAAAAATAAATAAAATTAAAAATAGGCCAAAGACCTTAACAGATAGCTCTCCCAAGAAGATCCACATATGGCAAAGACACATATGAAAATATGCTCCACATCATATACCGTCAGGAAGATGTAAATCAAAACAGCTATGAGAAATCCCTACTCATCTATAAGAATGGCCAAAATACAAAATAACAACACCAAATACTCATGAGGATGGAGAACGACAGAACTCTCTCATTCTCTGCTGGTGGGAATGCAAAAAGGAACAGCTACTTTGGAAGACAGGTGGGCAGTTTCTCAAAAGCTAAAGACACTCTTAGCACATAATCTAACCATTGCACTCTGTGGTTTTTTACACAAAGGAGTTGAAAACACTGTCCACGCAAAAGCCAGAACACAGATGTTTATAGCAGCTTTACCCATAATCATCAAAAATCAGAAGCAACTAAGATGTCCTTCGGCAAGTGAATGGATAAACAAACTGGCACATCCAGACAATGGAATATTATTTTGCACTAAAAAGAAATGAGCTATCAAGCCATGAAAAGTCATGGAGGAAACCTAAATGCAAATTACCTAGTGAAAGAAGCCTTTTCAAAAGGCCACATGCTGTATGATTCCAACCGCATGACATTCTCGAAAAGGCAAAACTACGGAGATGGTAGTTTGATGGAGGGGTGGGTAGGAGGAGAGGAAGGAATGAATAAGCAGAGCACAGAGGCCAGTGAAATTTTTCTGCGGGATACTATAATAATGGATACACGTCTTTTAGTCTTTTGTCAACACCCCTAGAATATGCAACCCCAGGAGTGAACCCCGAGGTAAACCATGGACATTGGGTAATCCTAATGTGTCCATGTAGACTCAACAATTGAAACAAACATAATAGTCCGAGGCGGATGCTGATTAACAGGGAGACTGTGTATGTGGGGGAGGGGGAAGGGGGTACGTGGGAATTCTCTTACCTTCCTCTTAATTTGGCTATAAATCTAGAAGAGCTCTAAAAATTTTTGCCCATTAAAAAATAAGTAATCTTTCCATTGTATTTCAAAGTCTGCCCTGCCCCGTCTCTGTGTGCTTGACCCGTATCACAGGTGGGTGGGTGTCCCGCTTCACCACGCCCCCAGAATCATGTTTACTGCAGCATTGGGGTAATTCTCAAGCCTCTCTTCAGACTTTCCCCAGGGAATATTCCATGTGCAGGGTGCCGGAGTAGGCGGACACCTATGCATTTATTTATCGATTCAAACATGCCCGATTTATTGAACGTGTATGGACTGTCCTATGGCCTCGGGGAGAGTGAGTAATTTTCAGAGGCTGTGTTTAAACCAAATCAAACTGAAAAAAATGTATCTTTAAGTAACAGCTTACAGATCTAATAGCCAAGGAAGGCTGCCCTGAACAGAGATGTTGTACATCTATTATTCTGAGTATCCTTTGTCCTGACACAATTTTCCCTAAAGCCTTTGAAATGTTAAATTTCTGTCAGACAAGCACGCATGAATTCCAACAACTGGCTTGATGGATTTTTTCAATTTTTCCATGAATCATATCACATGCCAGAAGTACCCTGTAACAAGAAGGCCACCAATGCAGTGAGCCTGTTAAGCTAGATAGGGCAAATCACAAAATCTGAGAATAGAGTGAGGTTTTAGCTTGATGTGGGATGGCCAAATTTAAGGGGTGGAAGAGTCTATTACGAGTGTATTTATAGGGACTTGGGTGGGGTTTTCATGATCTGCTCAGAAATGCCTACCTGTGGTACAAAACATCTTTTGGAGCCTATGTAGGGAATGACTAACAATAGCTCATAGTTATATCAAAAGCGCCGTCCTGTTGTGGGCCATCAAAATGTGGAACTAAGCAAGGCTGTTAGGGACTCTACTGACATTCACAGTTGAACCTCTATCCTGGCTGGCTGAAAGGAAAAATCAAGAATGGAGGTCAAAGACATCATGACGGGGATTAGGTAGGGAGGCCATCATCTTTCTTAATCTTATTCACAATGACACCAAGTTAGGGAGGGCTGGTCTAATTCCAGAAGCCAGCCAGCGAGAGAGGGTCTTGAGGTATATACATTCATTGTTCCAGCATGGAGCCTGCAGGTAGAATGGAAGGGCAGAGCCCCAGCATTTGGAGGAACCGCCAGAACGGGCCAGGATCAGTCACCATTTTGGTATCAAGGAGATTGCATCTCATGCTTTCATGGAAAGAATGGCATATTACAAAGATCTCTTGGAAACTTATCTATCAGTAGTCAGCATCTGGAGATTCAACCTGAGAACTACTGTTCCCAGAAGATCAGAGGCTTCTTTGTGAGATTAATTATTGGGATTTACCAAACCCCATGTCTGAGCCAGACTCAGTGAAGGCTGTTCTGAATAATTTGGCATAGAAGGTGGCCACCACATGGCCTCAAATGCTAACTAGACAACAAGAGCCAACAACGGCCGTGTCTACCCTCAACTTTGCCCTCCCTTCTTCACCAAATATGGTGGGAGGTTTTCCCAAGTGGTTGTACTATTATCCCACTAGCAGACTAAGAAAATTGTAGTTGCTCGAAATGATCACCAATTTGTAGCATTGCCAATTTTCTTTTCCTTAACTTTAACCATGCTAATTTTGTTTGTTTGTAATGGCATCTTTTTTTTTTTTTTTAGAAAAAGAGAAAGAGCATGCATATGTGCACACACAAGTAGGGGAAGGGCAGAGAGAGAGAGAGAGAGAGAGAGAGAGAGAGAGAGAGAGAGAGAGAATCTCAAGCAATGAGGGGCTCAACCCTGGGATCACAATCTGAGCCCAAATCAAGAGTTGGACGCTCAACTGACTGAGCCACTCAGGCACTCCTGTTTTTAACAGTATCTTATAGTTCTAATACAGTAAAACCTTGGTTTGTGAGCATAATTCATTTCGGAAACATGCTTGTAATCTAAAGCACTTGTATTGTCAAAGCGAATTTCAAGAACCATTGGCTCAGTTGTGATCCATGTGATGTTTGGCATCACTTACTACTCATATTGCAAGAATGACTCGTTCATTAAACTAAAATTTGGAGGACACTCACAGAATAAGTTATTCACAATCCAAGCCTTAACTGTCATCCAGTAATGTTGACCAACTTTTCATTTGTTTACTGGCCATTGAGTATCTTCTTTTACAAAGTCCCATATCCAGAATGTTGCAATGGTGGTTGGTAGAGCATGTGACTCTTGCTCTTGGGGTCACAAGTATGAGCCCCACATTAGGCATACAGATTACTTTAAAAAATTAACATTTATATTAAAAAAAGAGTTTTGAAAAGCATATTTGTTATATATCAGGCAACTAATGTGTGTGGCACTCCATTGACCTGGTTTTGGTCTAAACATGTGCCCATAGCAATTGTATTTTTTTAAAGTGAGATATAATGAACATACAACATTATGTAAGTTTAAACATACAAAGAATTGATTTGATCCATTTATATGCTGTGATACAATTTCCAGTGTAGCTTTAGCCAGCACCTCAAACACGTCACATAATTATCATTTCCTTTTTGTGGTGAGAATATTCGGGAACTAGTGCTCCCAATCTTGAAGCATATGGTACAATATTGCTGACTCTTATCACTAGGCTGTGCATTAGATTTCTAGAACTTACTCATCTTGCGGGTGCAAGTTTATCCCCTTTAAGGACACGTTCTCTCTTGCCCAAACCACTGGTAACCACCAATCTACTTTTTTTTTTCTACAAGATTTGGATTTTTCAGATTCTATGTATAAGAAATAGCATACAAAACATTCAGTTTTCTAACATAGTTGCCCTTTCCAGTAATCTCTTTTTTTTTTTTTTTTTTTTTTACAATTTGCTACATAGGTGTCCTGGATATGGATCATTTAATATCTGCTTAAACAATTCTTTCTAAAATTTTCTTTAGTGGACATCTACTGGTACAAATTTTGTCAGTATTTTCTTGTCTTAAAATGTCCTTATATCACTTTTCCTATTAAAGAATATTCTGGATATATAATTCTAGGTTAGAAATAATTTTGGGTGGCACTTGGATAGGCACATTTTATTGTTTTCTGACTTACCTAATTTCTGTAGGAAAAAAGAGCTCTTAAGCTTTTAAAAATAATAATAATCACCTCTGTTGTTATGCTTTTGAAGGTATTGTGTCTTTTTTTTTTTATTACTTCTTTCAAGTGTTTCAAAGATATGACTTTCAGGATTTGTATTAAGATGTGCCTCTGTAGGACATTCTCTGTATTTTTTAAATATATTTTATTTTGAGAAGGGGGTTCAGGGAGAGGCAGAGAGAGAGGGAGACACAGAATCCAAAGCAAGCTCCAGGCTCCAAGCTGTCAGCACAGAGCCCAATGTGGGGCTCAAACCCACGGACTGTGAGATCATGACCTGAGCCTAAGTCGGCCGCATAACTGACTGAGCCACCCAGGCATCCTGAACATTCTTTGTTTTTAAACCTTTTGAATGTGTGGCTTTGTGTCCTTTATCAGTTTGGGGAATTTTTCAGCCAGTGTCCTGAATATGGTATTCTGTCTCATTCCAGGTTTTCCTCCTTCTAGAAGTCTAACTCTAAGTATATGAGCCTCCTGACCATGCCTGTGATGTCCTACATGTTCTATTCTATAATTTTCCTTGTTATCTCTCTCAATGCCCATGCTGTATATTTTTGCATAAGCTGTGTTCCAATATATGAATCCCTTCCTCTGCTATGTCTGATCTGCTATCAAACCGTTAATTTTTCACTTTACCTATTACTATTATTTTTTTGTTCTAGGATTTCTATTTGCTTATTTTTATAGACTCTAATTCTTTTTGAAGTTTTCCACCTTAGCTATTTTCGGAAACATATGAATCATAGTACAAATTAATAATGCATATCACCTATAGGTCTGTTTCTTTCTTCTGTTTTACTTTTTCTCTTGACTTTGGAGCACTTGCCTTTATCTGCTGGCATGCATGGTAATTTTTTTTATTGAATGCCAAACATTTTGTACAAAAAGTCGTTGGGTAGTGTAGGATTTCATATTCTTCCAGAGAAGACTTAAAGCTTTTCTGACTCTCAGGAACATTCTTCATCTAATCAGAGGCTGAGATGATTGAGGACTAGATTTAAGGCTCCCCATCAGCTTGTCTAGTTTTTGGTCCACACTTACTCCTAGAGTATAGCCTTTGATGGGTCTCAGTTAAACTCACCTGTGAGCGCTTAACCAACTTCTTGGCCCTTTCTGAAGTTCAATTTTGTTTTCTTAACACCACGAGACTATGAAAAGTTCTGATCATAGATTTTCCCCCATGTTGCTATATTCTGCTCTGCTGATCAGCTTTTTGTCCAGCTCAGCCATGGGTTCAGCAAATGCCATGAGATAAAAAGTGGCATAGAATGTCTCTGTTGGCTCTTTCCTCCAGGATCTTGACTTCTCAAATCCCAGAAGCCTTTGAAGTTCTGAACTCTCATATCTACCTCATCCCCATGAGAGTTCTGAAAGCTCTAGTCTGACACTGTCTGATGGCCATCTAGGCCCTAGGCTGGGACTCGGCCAAGGCCCCGGGGAAGGGAAAGTGTCAGCTTCTCAAGACTTGTTTGCCTTGGTTAGGCATTGATGCCATCAAAACGATTTCTAAAATTTTCTTGGCTCCATATTTCATCAAGAATTCATAATTGCTTTTAATGAGAGGACAGTTCTAAGAGAAGATGCCCATTATAACCAGAAGCAGAATCCCTCAAAGATTGAGATTTAAGCAACCAAAAGTGCTTAACCTGAGTGAGGCTTAGAAATAATTCTGCAGTGTGTATAGTAGCTTAAATGATTAGCATATTGTGGCAAATATGTAACAAGAGGCTCTCGGTGTGATGTTTTCCCATATCAATGGTATACGTACTCTATTACGGTATATTTCAGGCTACCAGCATGATGTCCCTTTACATGGGGTTGGAAAAGATGTGCACAAGTGACCACTGGAAGCTGGTGCAAGCCGGCTCTAGCATACCACTGCCAATGGGGTACTCTTCCTCAGCAAGTCCGATAGACCATTGGTGGCAATCCAACTACATTGGGCCCCCTCCATCCATAAAGGGCCAGCAGTTCATCCTTACAGGGCTATGTATCCAGACCAGCAATGAGTTTGTTTGCTTATTTGTTTTTTTCCCCATAGAGCTTACACATGCTTGATCCACAGGTATACAATCCTATATAACACAGCCTTCAGCCAAGGGCCGACTTGATAATACAGATTTGAGCATAGGCATATTGTCCACCTGGTCAAATGATAATACTAGCCTTCCAGAAATAAACAGTCCCCAAAATGCTTAAGTAGCCCTCCAGATGCACAAAGTACAGAATGACATCCTTCAAGATACAGCATGTATATTAAATCAGACACCTTTATCTGATACTGTGTCGCATATAAGAAGACCCCATGTAGGGTCTTGGAAGAGTGGGGTGAAGGCAGGTTTGTTCCTGATTATCATCACGACCAATGACCCTCCCCCCACCCTGGGAGACTTTGTATTTTCTATTCCTGGAATTCTGAGTTCCATAAGCTAGCCCCCTGGTCTTACTAGAAGACACAGCAAGTTCCCATCCAACTACAAGATTCTTTGGACTCCTTATGTCCAGGCATCTGCTTTAATATCTCCGAGTTTTCAAAGGTTGACTACTGACCTTGTGTCTGGAGTCCACATTGTGTGGCTGATGAAGGAAACCTAAACTCTCTGTCCTAGAGGAAATATTATTTTCTCGGAGTGCAGATTGGCCTCCCTGGGATGTAGCCTTTGAGATGGAGCTCGGCGTGTATGGAATTTATCAGGGCGTGCTGTTGGAAAGGAGGAAGCAGGGAGTTCCAGTGGAAAGGACGGAGAGAAGCAACACTGGGCAGAGGGACACCTTGAACTTTGATGCAGTCTCTTCAGAAACCGAGTCAACCCTCTGGGGATTTCTCAAGAGGAAATGACCCTTCGGAGCTGCCCCAAGTTGGGAGTGAGAAGACCAAGCTTTCACTCCCCCACACCCATCTGTTGTTGGATGAAGCTTGTTCAGGAGGTGGCTGGGGAGCTAGGGCTCTCTGCTGTTAAAGCAATCCCCAAAGGTAGCTTAGAGCTACTGACAATCCACTGACAGTGCTCCCAGCAGTGGGGGTAATACACGTGCTTTATTCATGGACCACAACATCCACTACAGATCCAAAGCTCAGAGGAGACCCAAGAAAGAGGAGGGTCACCTCCCTCACTGGATTCAAGACCAATAGTGTTATATTAGTTAAAAGAACTGGTTCCCTTAGGAACGATCGAGAATGATATTAATGGGATCTCTGATTATCTTTTTAAAAATTTTTTAATGTTTTTATTTTTGAGAGAGAGAGAGAGACAGCGTGAGCAAGGGAGGGTCAGAGAGATGGAGACACAGAATCCAAAGACAAGCTCCAGGCTCTGAACTAGCTGTCAGCACAGAGGCTGCTGCAGGGCTCAAACCCTTGAACCATGAGATCAGGACGGAAGCCGAAGTCAGATGCTTAACGAATTGAGCCACCCAGACACCCTGAACTCTGATTATCTTTATAGCCTTGTTGAAACAGAACGTCAGTCCTCTCCTGCGACTAGAGACTGGGACACAAGGTTGACATTGCCACCCTGGAGAAAATAGGCAGGGCACCCATAGAATCCTGATGACCCCCTAAACCAACCCACCCATTGTAAAGATGAGGACACTTGGGATCAAAGAAGTTGGATGAATTGCCTAATATAACAGCTAATCCCTGTAGGTCAAGAAGCAGAAGCAAAACTCCGCACTCGCCCCAAGGCTCTCCTCCTCTCTACACCAGGTAACCCCATTCACCATTTTAACCTTACAATCCGGAAGCCCAGAGTTTTAATACAAATTGCAACGGACTCACACGGAAGCTGGTGAGTCATATGCCGTACATCCCCTAATGAGTGTGAACCAATTAAAGTATTATGTTGAAATAATTTATGTACTGTGTCAAGGCAAAAAAATGAGAAATTTGATTTGCATACAGCACTATTGATTAACATGCTGGATCATCACTCAGAATGCCATTCAGGATGGCGTTCAAGGGATTCTGAGATGAGAGAGAGAGAGAGAGAGAGAGATGCGCAGTGCACAGAAAGTCTCTATTTGTGAGCTAAGTAAACCATATCACCCACCCCAGCTGCCTCGGTCACCCCTCCCGTTCCCCCAGCACTACGGGACTGACAGATCTAAATATGAAGAAGAAAAATGTCTCCGGCAGGCTGTTATTTTGCTGCCTGAATTGTGTCAGGGAAGTGTAAATATAATCACATTTTATCCGCCAATCTGAAATGGATTTCAGAGGAAGGGATCACAATGTTAGGAGAAATCTCTTTCGTTGGAGCATGCTTTGATTGAAAATAACTCCCTTGTTACCATCAGTAATGTGTTCAAGGGAGAAAAAAGCAGTGCAGTTCATGACAGAATTACTAGGCAATTCAATCAAATCCCATGCCTTGCTGTTCAGGTTATAAGGGAGACAGGGAAGCCCAAGATTTGCCTGAGCAGCACATGGATGGTTCCGAAAATCTTCGCTGAAACATTTGCATGTCCGGTAGTTATGCTGACAACCGCTATGGAAATACTGGCCTCTCTCAATGTGGCCATTCAGTCTGTTGGCTTGGCCAGTCCTGGGCCCATTCAGGAGAGCCATTGAATTCCAGAGCTGCATGAACGGGTCCCTCATGTCCCCCCTGAGACCTTAACACACTGCATTGATAACCTGATCATTAATCACTAAACTCTTACTTTTTTATCGAATGAATATATATATATACACATATATACACGGTTGCCAATTAGACCTTCTTTGTAACATTGGATAGTCAGGAAGGGTTGAACTATTTCGATCGCCAAACAGAGGCAGCTGATATTTTCTACTTTGGAGCCTTGTGTGTGTGTGTGTGTGTGTGTGTGTGTGCGCGCGCGCACACGCATGTGCATATACATACATATGCACATGTTCATTTAACTTCTAAAATATTTAGGGGCACCTGGGTGGCTCAGTCGGTTGAGTGTCTGACGTCGGCTCAGGTCATGATCTCACAGCCCGCTTCTGGCTCTGTGCTGACAGCTAGGAGCCTGGAGGCTGCTTCTGATTCTGTGTCTCCCTCTCTCCTCCCCTGCTTGCTCTCTCTCTCTCTCTCTAAAATAAATAAGCATTGAAAAAATGTAAAAAATAAAATATTTAAAATCAGCCCTAAGCCCATCGTCAGCCTTCCACACCTTCTCTATTGCCCTTTGAGCATATAAACTGACCCCCCCCCAGAGAATAAGCACCCTTAAAGGATGATAAAATGCGTGAAGGACCCCTCAGACTGTCCTTGCGGCAGCTGGGTCCCAGAGACCAAGCCGTCTGTCCGGACCTTCCCTGTTGTTGTAGCACATGTAATGTTGCTCAAGTTAAGAGCAAGGCAAAGCAGCAAAGATCACCTTAGGTGTCTGCCAATAATGTGACTTGACATTTTAAGCCGGTCTCCTATTACTTTTGCTCTTTTCACTGAGAAATATCCACATGACATCTTCTCAAAATTGTCAAGGCACAAATGTAGCCCTAATCCTCCCCACTCAGGCATTAGACGAGAAGGAAAACCAGAAGTATTCGCTACTGTTGTATTCTTGGATAAAATTACTGATCTAATTTTAGAACTAGGCCAGGCTTTGAGGCTTGCCCTTCATTCGAGGTCCAACGCATGAAAGACCTCGCGTTGGGGAATTTTCCAGGCTTGCTTGGAAGGGGGCATTTAACCCAATTTGATCTCCAGTCAATGCATCAGGAGCTGATTCTCTGCCGCTGGGAGAAGCACGCTGCCCGCCCTGCGGTCTCTCCACACTTTGAGAAAGATTCCTTTTGATGTCAGTGGGAGCTCCGTTTCCAAAAAGGAAGCAATGACACAGGCACCTGCATCTAGAAATGGACAGCTGGGGTCTCTGTTTCAGAAAATCTCTTTCCAAATCCGCCAGCCAGCAACACCCGCCGTGTCCAGGGTGGTGCCTATCATATTGCACCCACCACGGCGCCGGGCCGGGTTGCCAGGGCCACATTCTCTTATCATGAAAGAATTAAGATTGGGATATTCAGTCTATATATTTTTAAGGCAAAACCTCTTTCAGCAGCGAACAATGAGCAAAACCATCACTTGAGGCCAGGTTGATGTTTTTACTATTTCAGCTACTACTTTAATGGCGATAAAAAGGACAATTACCTAAAGCACACAGCCATGCTGTCCGTTCCGTAGGAGAGAGTGAGTTGGAATCTCAAGTATCTTCTCTCCCACCAGGGGCCATACACTCAGCCAACACCACTTTTCTCTCCCCATCATCAACACAGCCCTAGGTAGAACTTCAGTGAACCACTGATCATCCTTGACAAGGTCATTGTGAAACAAAACCCCCGTAACTTCATGTTTCCTTCCACTGTGGCAGGTCGTACCAATTAGCTTTTGCTGCATTAAAAAAAAATTTTTTTTAAGCCTTAAAATGGTGGCTTAAAATTCCATCATTTCTAGCTCAGATTGGGTAGGAAGTTTGGGCTGAACATGGCCGGACACTTGACCTGTCGTTGTGGGTTGGGCTCACTACATGTTTGCAGTGAGCAGACGATTGAAGGCTTCACCCACATGACTGGTGGTTGGCTTTGCAATCTACCACCTGAGGTTTGCCGAGGTTCATGTTTCAATACTATGCACTGTAGCTTAGTGTTGCCCAGGAGCAGGGGCCACATTGAACCTGAGCTTCCATCTCTAGCAGACAAGAAAGGATTGAACAAGGGGATGACGTTGAATGAAAGCAAGTAGTGAGTTTTAAATTATACGTCTTTTTATAACGACCTAGTGCAAGCGAAATAAAAACAGATGGTACCACAGGATCAGGCAAGATCAGATCAGGGTAATCGCGCTTACTCAGGGTGAAAGACAGCGACAGAGAGTCACTGGCTCTTATCAGGGTCCTTCTGTCCCCCAGCTCTGTCTCCTATTCCCCACCCCCACTCTTTTTATGTCAAACTTTCTCTTTTTCTTGAGAATTTGTGGGCATCTGCCCTCTTGACTTTTTAGCTCTCAGCAAGAATACCATCCTAGTGATTTATGCCTGAAGGAGTTTAGCTAACTGTGCCCCCTCTGCAGAGGTATATACAGTGTTCCCATGTTAAGTCTGATCTCTAATAGAAAATATAAACCTTTATTGCCGTTAAATAAAAGTATAGAATCGCTTTCGATAGTGTGAAGTATCTACAAAAGATATAAATTAGTTTGGGATGGAGAATGAACTGCGCTTTAAAAAAAGTGTGATGGGGCCCCTGGGTGGCTCGGCTGGTTAAGCATCTGGCTCCTGATTTCAGCTCAGGTCATGTTATCACATTTCGTGGGTTCAAGCCCCGTGCAGGGCCCTACTTTGCCAGCACGGAGCCTGCTTGGGTCACTCTGCCTCTGTCCCACTTGTACTCTCTCAAACTAAATAAATCAACTTAAAATTTTTTTGTGTGATTTAAAAAGTGTGAGCACAGACAGTTAGGGGACCACTTGGAAGGGGCACTGTTCTCCATCATTCATCAAATTGAATGCTCTGGTCGATTGGTCATTTGCCTCTGACTGAGGTCACCCTGAAGGCTTGTGACTTCCAAACTGGCTCCTTGTCCAGCCCAACGTGCCCCTCTCCCTACATTCTTTGATCCAGATCCTGAGCAGGAGTCTTGAAATATTTGCCCGCATTTCCAAGGTGAGAGCCTTGGACTCTTTCCTGAGTCATTGTGTCCCCAAGGATCCCAGCCATCTCCCCCTGGGGCTGTGTTTGGGGCACTTTCTGAAGCAGAAACTACTGCTTCAGAACCCAGAGTCTTTACAGCCTGTCCCAGAGGGACGTTCTGTGACCACAGAGAGGACACCATATGCAACGAAGACCATATGAAGCCCACAAACCAACAGCCAAAGCTGCCGAAGCTCCTTCAGTTAAAGCTCCTTCAGTTCTTTTCTTCTTCAGAAAAGAAGGACTTGTCTCCATCGCCCAATGTATGTGTGCCACGCTTTCTCTACTTTTATTACAGAAAGGAAGCCTGGCAGAAAGCTGCAAGGACACAGGCAAAGTGGACTAAGCTGCCATGGACGTCACCCGGCCCTGCACCTGTGGAAGGAAGGACAAGATAGATGATTCTCCCAGTAAGCTTTGCTCACGGGCTTAGAGCAAGCTCGGGGATAGAAGGCACCCTGGGGTCGGCAAGACTCCGCCATCCGGTCACTGCCCCGTTTGCCTCTTTTGACAGTTGACAAAAATGCAGATGTTATTAAGGAGAGGAAATGAGTGCTGGAAAAATGGTTGGCTCTCTCTGGTTCCATTCCCTTGGTTTTAAAGGTTAAAATATCATCCTGATCAGCAAATGGGCATGTTAGTTTCCTACTGCTGCTGTAAAAAATTAAAGCCAGAAACACTTAGTGGCTGAAAACAGTGCAGAATTATTATGTTGTGGTTCTAGAGGCCATTTAGTCCAAGGCGGGCTCAAACCAAAGTGCCAGCAGGATGTGTTTGTTTCTGGAGTTCTTGGAGAGAGGTCCATTTTCTTGCCTTTGTCGGCCTCTATATTCTGTGGTTCGTGGCCCCCAAAGCTGGCAAAGGCTACATGCATCACCCTCATGAAACATTATTCTGCCTCCTTCTTTCCCATTAAAACATGCTTTTTTTTTTTTAAACAATTGGACCCACCCAGTTTTTAACTTTGGGCCCTCTCGGATGATCCAGTATATTCTACTTATCGCAAGGTCAACTGATTTAGAAACCTTAATTTCACTTGCAACCCTAATTCCCTCCTTGCCACATGGCCTATCATGTCTACAGGATCCCAATGTGATTCGGACGCAGATGGAGGGGGTTGATTCTGTGTGCCACACCTGGCCAGCTGGAGGTCACACGGGCATGTAGGAGAGCCGAAGCATAGACAATGCCTTCGCCCACTTCCGGTATTTCTCTGTGCCTGGAAAGCAAGATAATTTCTAAGTATCTAACAGCAACTGCCTTCTCCCTAGGGCCAAAGTGTCCTCACATCTGGATTTCAAAAGGTCTGGTTCTCTCCGAGCCAAGACTGATTTCTTTCCTCTGGTATCATTAGTTGGCCCTAAATGTTAACTCAATCAAAGGGAAGCTTACAGTGCACATTTGGGAAGTTATAGAATCATGCAAGATGAAGCCGTCTTAGGCAATCAACATATATATGGAGGAAGGAAAAGAGGAAGGACAGATAGACAGGAGGAAGAAAAGGAGGACAGATAGAAGAAAGAAAGGAGGAAGGGAAAGGAAGGAAGGAAGAAAAGAAAAAAAGGAAAATAGAAGGAAATTAATATTCTGTCCCACACAGCAAGACAAGATTATATGTTGATTTATTTATGTAACAAAAGTCTAACTGAACTCTTTTTTGACTAATACCATGTGTCAGAGGCGAGGTTCTGGGGCTATAGCCCTAAATGAGGTATCGAAAGAGTTCTTGCCCATGAGGAGTAGTGGAGGAGAAAGGCAATAAGAAAATAGACAAACCCATAATGTCATGTGGCAACAGATACTATAAACATATTAAGGAGGGCAGTGGGATAGCAAGGGATGGGAGGCAGATGACATGGCAATATTGCCCCCATGACACTGAAGGAGAATGCCCCTTTCACCAAGACTTAGTGTGTTAGATGGGTATGTGCAGTGAGAAGCACTATAGGATCCTAGCAATGCCACTGTCTAGCCCTACACGGCCTTTTATATGTGAAAATCCCTACACATGGTACGTCCATCCCCATTGCCAGCCCACAGACAAATCATGATGGCCTCAAAGGCAGGACAACTTTACCTTGCATATGCTGCATCCCCAGTGAGCTCATGGAAGCCCACTTCTCTGGTATCATCATTGAAACAGATGACATTCTTACATGCTGAGACAGAGCCATGTAAAAAAACAGGCTCTAGACCTTAAATCTACTCTACTCACCAATCTTGTTTACATCTCTGGACTTACCAAATCTTTTAGAACCCTCTGGGAAGCCACTTCGAACAGTTAAATAGCAGCCTACTTAAGAGACAGAAGAGCAGTCTTTTTTTTTTTCATATAGTTTATTGTTAAGTTGGTTTCCATATAACACCCAGTGCTCTTCCCCACAAGAGAAGGACAGTCTTTATAAAAGAGTGCAGAGATGGTTCAAGGCCATTCCCAAGGGGGAACGTTGGGCCATCTGTCTTGTCTCTGCCTCCACCCTGAGTCATAAAAAAAAAAAGAGCAGTCAGAGCTGCTCAACGGGAAAAGACTACCAGGTTACTCTGCTACCCTCCATCCAGTCTTCTTTTCCAGGTGTTTTGCAGCCCAGGGGTAATGGATTGCAGTGTTGTTCCTAATTCTTCACTCTCCTATCCTAAGCCATTGCAGCATGAGTTTACTGTCCATACTTGCTCCATTAGTGGTGATGTGCCCAAGTTTGTAAAATCACCCCAAATCACCCCAAAACAAACACCAGAGACTGCTAAGGAGACTGAGTCATGCCTACAAAAGCAAAGGGCCTTTATTACAAGCTTAAGCTCGGGCTCACAGTCTCCACCCGACCCGCTGGCCACGTGGGAGAGCCCGGACAAAAGCAGGGCAGGAAATTTTATGCCTTTGGGAGGGGGAGTTACAGGAAATGATGACAGGTGTACAGTGATCCAATTCCTACCCCCCCATCAACACTGGCAGTTGTGGGAGCCAATCACACCATCCGGAGCACTGACCAATCAGAGTGGGCCCAGGATGCCCCACGTGGGGCATGACTAGGCCCGCCTCTAGAAAGGTCAAAGGTATCGGCCGGCCTCTCCCGATTGGGCGCCATAGGAGTTGTCCCTCCTTAAGGTGCACCCTTTCAGGAGAAGCCGCGCCTTCCCCTTTAAGTACAGGGGAAGGCTGGATCAGATCTGCGGCCAGCAGGGTACCGCCTCCCTGGCCGCGACCGGCTGCTGCCAGGCACATTTCCACCTCGGTGGTGCACCGCAACCAGCTCCAGGACAGCTGGGAAGGCCCGGTGGAGAAGGCCGGATCGGACCTGTGTCCTTACAGTGAGGCCTATTTCCTGTCCCATTGGTATTGGGCTTAACCACATAGAGTGCTCTGGCCAATGGGATTTTAACAGACATATGCAAACAAAGGCTCAAAACATGCTGTGTAGTGGGACTTGTTTCCTCTTGCATTTCTACCACTACCCGGAGGACAGCCTGCTGGTCCAACCAAGATGAAAGCTGTTGTGGCCGAAGGAAATTTACAACCTGGATCCAAGATCAACCAGGCTGAGTCCAGATGAGCTGAACCCCAGCTGAGTTCAGGCACATGAAAGAGAATAAATAACCATTGCTTCAAGTCACTGAGTTTTGAGGTGCTTTCTTACACAGCATCACCGTTGCAATTAGCTGACCGATACACAGGACCACAGAGCTTCCCCGGGGTATGAATCTTGGTAGCAGTAACAAATATTCAGCTGAGAGCTTTGGAGCCATGGGAGGGAGATTCTTTTGAGAGCAGCAGCTGAACGTGGAGCCAACTCAGCCCTGAAACATCAGCATAAGAACTGCACTGAAGGCATCTCATTAACTAGAAAATGCAAGAGCTGACTCACTCGGCGATTCCAAAGACCCGGGGTCATGTTTTCTCCAAAGCCAGCAGCTCTGCTCTGCATTTGACCCCTGCTGGACTGAGTTATTTTGGATCTCATCTTGTGACTCTGGGGCTTAAAATAGTCGCTGCTGAACCATCTGTCCTGGGATCTATCTTACTTCTGAAATGTGTAGCAGCTGTGGCTGAATTGAAAGCAGGCTCCTGTTAAGAAAGTGAACAATCTCTCGGCTTTTCTCCATCCTATGAGTGTGCCCTGGGGAGAAAATAAAATAGAGGGCATTTGGCTGCCAGAGAAGGATAAGAGCTTCAGAAGGGAACCGGGGAGAGGCTGGGCAGATAGAAAACAGGATCTGGGACAGCTGCCAGAGGACCTGGCAAGGAGCCAGCTTACATAAAGTTCAGACAAAGACACTGCCTGCCAGCTGGGGGTGCAGGCGTAAAGCCGATGGGTGCAGAGCATGGGGTGGGGAAAGGCAGAGCTGCGAGGTGTGCTGGAAAGGGCATGCGGCCAGGGGCCAGAAACCCCACTCTGCCACCAAAGTTGTCACCATGTGACAGGTCTCTGCACCTCCCAGCCTGAGCTTACCCTTAAAATGGGGTTCATGATGATTCATGATGCCTAGCTCAGGTTGCAGTGGTCGCTCTGAATAATGTGGACAAGGACTAAACCTTATAGACCTGAGCAACACGGAGTCCATCCCACATAGGTCTAGGTGGTCATTTCAGTGAGGCAGGAACAGGGTCTGTCCTTTCACTTTTTATTTTTTAAGTTTATTTATCCATTTTGAGAGAGAAAGAGAGAGAGAGTGCATGCAAGCAAGCATAGGCAGGGGAAGGTCAGAGACAGAGGAAGAGAGAGAATCGCAAGCAGGCTCCACACCATCAGTGTAGAGCCCCATGGGGGGCTTGAACTCATGAACTATGAGAGTGTGACCTGAGCTGAGATCAAGAATCAGATGCTTAAATGACTGAGCCTCCCAAGGAGCCCCTTTTTTCACTGCTTTGTGGTGTATTTCCAGGACTTAGCTCAATGTCTGGTATATGCGTGCGCACACACACACTCAGTAGTGTCTGACATTCATAAATGCCATTAAAACACGGACTAAAATATATTACTCAAATTCCAGACAAAGTAAGAAAAAGCTGCTGGCTGTAACTTTCTGGAAGTTACATTCCAATGCAGGATAGTTAAGTAGCAACAGTCTGACAGTCATGTCAGAATCCCAATAGCAATTGTTACCCTGAGCATTATTCCAGCCCACGAGAAGAAATAGTTGATAATGTGGAGCTGATGAGCTCCTAGGGGTGGGTGATGGGGTGGGGAGGAGCTTGTAACAAGGAAGAAGGGGCAGGTTCTGGGGAAAACACCAGTCTTCCATCTCACTCTTCCCAACATGACCATCTTCATCCTTTGCAGGGATTTCCACGCAGTATTTACACGGGCGCTGGACTCAAGCACACCCTGGGTTGCCACCCACATCCTGTGTGATCTTTGGAAATTAATCTTTTCTCTAGGTTTCCTTTTCTCCATTGGAGAATGAGTACTAATAACACACGTCAAAGGGTTGTTTAGAGCAAGGGGTGGGTAAACTACAGCCTGCAGGCCAAGACTACCCTGCTGAATGTTTGTTTAAATAAAGTTTTATTGGAACACAGCCAGGCCTGCTTATTGACATGTTGCTTATAACGTTTCATTGGCACACAGCCAGCTCGTTTGTTTACATACCCTCTGCGGTTATTTTTCTGCTACCTTGGTGGAGTTGAGTGGCTGCCAAAGAGCTCCTAAAACCTAAACAAGTTAATATCCAGCCCTTTACAGAAACAGTTGGCTACCTCCTGGCTTAAGGATTAAATGAGGTAACAAATGTAAAAACCTTTAATACCAAGTCTGGAACATGGAACAGTCCTGAAATGTTGTTGGTATGATGAGGATTAATAGAAAGAGCCACTTTCAAGTTTTTGAAGAGAAGGGCAGTTGACGACACAAATCGGGGTTGGGGTGTGGACCACAGACCCCACAAGAGGCAACGGGAGCCCTGGAAAGCCCCGGTCATGTTGACACAGACTGGCACCCGCATCAAAGGCAGAGAGAGGGGACATGCAAGAGCTCATGATGCTCCGGGAGAGAGTGACCAAAGGCAGAAAGGGGCTCCAAAGCAGGACATGGATTTGAGAGACGGAGGCTGGCAGGTGTTTCCATGAGTATCAGCTTGCGAGCGAGAGGTCTTGGCCGAGGAGTTAAGTCATTATGTAAGGATGAGTACTAAAAAGTTTTTAAGGAACTGAGGGGAAAAGAGTGCTCTGCCAGTTGGAAGCTTGCTCTACGTGTGAGGGGCTGGAGATACTTGGTGTGAGAGATTCCAACGTAAGAAGCAAGCATTGCTGGAAGCCATTCAAACTAGGCTCAGGGGGATAATGAGGAAGCTAGGAATATGCGCCTCTCCCGTGGAATGTTTGGAACACCATGGACTTTGGACTTTTGTCAATTGCCACTTGTGCGTTGCAACACAGCCACCTTCTAGAACACATCCTGCTCCTCTGGGCTGAAATGGAGATAATGTAACATCTGTTAGCTAAATAGCAGTGGTGTGGTAGATAGTTTAACTCTGTCAGCACAGAGAACAATTGTTTCAAAACAAGTTTTGCGACCTTTCTCTGGGTGTGCTCCCTTCAATTTCCGGGGACTCCTTGTCTCCTGGCTCATAATCCTTAGGACCTCACATAAACGTTTTGGTTGTTTTATAGCCTCTTCTCGCTGGACACCTGAAAAGCTGCTGGCTCTACAGAAATGCTTCAAAGACCTCTCAGTGGCCACTCTCCCTTTACACTCACATACAATTTTATCTCTCTCGCTCCACAACGATTTATCTTTTTAACACCCTCTGTTAGTAATGCCGAGCTTTGCCCACTCAGGTGTTTTCAGTATTGCCTTAAAAATTTCAGGGGCTCACTCAACAAACCTTTTAAAAGGAAAACAGAAAGCAGTAGAGGAATATTTAAGTAGGCTGGCAGGCAAAAAGGGAGTGAGTAGAGATGGAACTTTCAAGACTCTTTCTCCACTTGCAATGTTTATGAAAATAGGATCACCTGAGCATTCTGAAACAGGCTGGATATTAAGTTTCCACACTATGATTGCACTCACTGCTACCAATTTTTTACTTCCTGGACATCCAGTAGTTTGGGGATCAACTGGCTCACAACCACTGACTCCTGTTCCAGGATTATTTATTTTCTTTATGAGATAGTGTAAGGACACAGGTCTGAATCAAACTGACTCTATGACAGGTTTCAAGTTCCCCTCTGACCTTGAAGGCCTAAGTGTCAGTTTCTCAGAATCATGAGACAATAGAAGGGCACACATTGCCCAAGGCAGGAGGGACCACCCTTGTAACACCCAATCAGAAAAGGCAGGCTAACACATCTAACATTTCAAAAGCAGGCCTAAAGATAGAAGCTATAGATGATCACCTATTGCTTAAGGCTGGTCACACCCCGTGAGGGTCCTGGGCCCACTCTGTAATTGGTCAATACTCTAAATGTTGTGATTGGCTCCCACCAAAAGTAACAATGTGTGGTTAGAGTTACTGCCGATATTGATAGGCGATAGTGATTGGGTCATGTTACCTGTGTCACAATTTCCTGGAACTTCTTCTTCCCAAATCCATAAAGGCCCTGCCCCACCTTTGTTCGGGGCTCTCAGCATGGATCCACTGCACTGGTGAAGTCTGTGAGCCCGAGTTTAGGTCCAGCAAGCCTAAACCTGTAATAAAGCCCTTTGCTTTTGCATGCGTGACTGTCTTCCTGGCGGTTTCTGGTTTTGGGGGACGATAGAGAAATCTTGGGCATAACAATAGGACATCTATGTGGCAAACTTCCAGAGTTACTCTTGTATTGCAAAAACAGACTATTGTCTGTTGAAGTCATGCTGTGTGCCAAGAATTGTGCAAAAGGTTTTCACATAGAAAGTTTCATCTGAATCCTCCAAATGAGCCTCCTAGCTTTAGAGTCAGCCATGCAGAGAAGCAGCATCCTTAGGTGATATGACCAATGCAGTTAAAATTCGAACCGTGTCTATTGGATTCTAATCACAATGTTCTTCCAGGTTCATAAGGCCACTTTCTAAAACACAGCGTCCACGGTGTTGCCCAGAACTCAGCAAGAGCAAGTGCCTTTCTTAATGAACAAGAGGCTTCCAGAAACGAAGCACAGAATGCTGGGGTGTTGTGCCATGCCAGACTTGCCTGCTGACTCCACATTTCTCAAAGAGTAGCCCCCCAGGAATGAGTCTGACCGCACACTGCTTATCAGTAAAAAACGGGCATTGTCACTAAGTTCCCAATCAATACCACTGACCTGTTTTCCAACTTACGTCAAATCATCTCCCAAATGACACTGTAGGTTGACCTTGTTTCACGGGTTAGCTCAGGGGCAAGGCGCGAAGGAGCAGACCTTTTAGAGAAAACAAAT
This sequence comes from Suricata suricatta, assembly GCF_006229205.1. Taxonomy (NCBI): domain Eukaryota; kingdom Metazoa; phylum Chordata; class Mammalia; order Carnivora; family Herpestidae; genus Suricata; species Suricata suricatta. The sequence goes on from NC_043707.1 coordinate 26,985,618, forward strand.
GAAAAAGCACATTGAAATTTTGTGTACTTAGCAGAGACTCCTTGAAGTCCATCTGCCCTTTAGCCGTGTTTTCGATAGGACTTGATTTAAGAGTGTTTATGTATTTTCAACCTTTTTGCCCAGTTAAACTTACAATGTATTGTAAATATCCCAACAGTGCTTTGGAACCACAGTGTTTATTTTCAAACTGGTTGCGCAGTGAAACTTACAAGGTGTAGTAAGTACCCAATATTGCGATGGAGCCGCATTGAAAGTGTCCCATGCACCCTGCTGTGTAGGCTCCACGCCTGTGATTTCTTTGTGACTCCTACAGCTTCCTAGGAATGTTCAATACAAGTGGTAATTTATTCTCTGCTGAGGTTGTTGGGAGAGGTCATAGAGAAGAGATGACCGCCGGCTGACCCATGAGCAGGACCCAAGCATCAGCAGCTCCTCACCACCTGCCCTGTCCTGGGACATTCTGGCTGCCTACCCCACTCCGTAGGCTGCGCTCAGGTCACAGCCTTAAGATAGTAACGTGGTGTTGAGAACACCCACCAGCCAGTGAACCCAGTTAAGGCTCCTTTATAAACTTTTAAAAACCTTTTAATTCCTGGGGCACCTGGCTGACGCAGTCGGTTAAGTGTCTGACTCTTGATTTCAACTCAGGTCGTGATCACACAGTTCATGAGTCCAAGTCCCGCATTGGGCTCTGTGCAGCCAGCACGGAGCCTGCTTGGGATTCTCTCTACCTCTCTCTACCCCAACCCCACTTCTGTTCTTGTTCTCTTTTTCTCTCTTTCACAAATAGTTAATTTTTTTAGCTTTAAATTTTTATTTTAATAGAAGTATAGCTGAATGTAATATTATATTAGTTTCTGATGTACAATATAGTGATTCAACAATTAAATATATTACCAACTGCTCACTGTGGTAAGTGTAGTTACCACCTGTCACCATACAATGTTGTTATGGTATTATTGACCTAGATATTCCCTACGACCCTCAGGTTGATGCAGAGATTTATTTGTTCTGTGGCTGCCCAACACAAACCTCCTGGGTAAATTTCGTTGCTTCTGAATTCTGCCCACTCCCCATCCGGAGAGACTCTCCCCTTTCTGTTTTCTCCCTGCCCTCTGATCACAGGGGCTAGTGTCAGATTACACCCAAGAAGCTCCTGTAGGGGTTACAAAGCAGCAGGGACCAAATGTGGAAAGTCCAGGTTTTTGCCACTGGAAGGAGCATGTCCCTGGGCCCTGAATTTCCCCTCATTCATGGGATTCATGAGCCAGTCCCTCTGGGGGCACCACAATCTTCCAATCTGCTTTTCAAAGTTCTGGTCTAAGTGTGGACTCAAGTCCCTCCGCTTGATTTCCTTTTTTAAAAAATAATACAGAGAACAATATGAAATTCATAGACGGCAAATCATGAAGCACATTTCACAACATGTGGGTTTCCTCTGATTTCTGCCTCCGGGTTCCTGTTGTAACTTGTACGAAGACGCATAGCTTGTGATCACTCCACAACTTCATTCTGTCTGTCATTGTCCCTTTAAACTTTAGCCCACAGGATCATTTTATACCATGTGTGACGATTCTCCTGGCCTGCAAAGTCTTTGCTTTCTCTGCTCTCAGACAATAGAATGTCTAAAAGTTACTTGAAATCACAACACTCACTGATTTAGAAACTTGAAGGCTCATAGCATAATTTAAATAGAGACTCTTGACTTAGCTGAAAGCCTGCAGGAGAGGAGAAGAGGGGCCAATGGTCTCAAAGTTCCCTTCCCCTGAACCCCCACCCCTGGCCCTTACAGCTTCAGCCTCTGGGGGCTGCATGGAGGAGGAAAGGGTGGGAAAGTTGTTCCTTGAACTAGATCTGTGTTTATCTGGCTCTTTGTTTTGTGTTCATATTTTAAAGTTGTTGCTTCTCGGGGCACCTGGCTGGCTCAGTCAGTTGAGGGTCCGACTTTGTTCAGGTCATCATCTCGTGGTTTGTGAGTTCGAGCCCCACATCAGGCTCCCTCTGTCAGCCTGTCAGTGCAGAGCCGGCTTTAGCTTTGGATCCTCTGTCCCCCTCTCCACCAATTGTGCTCTCCCCTCCCCCCCCAAAACAGTTGTTGGTTCTTCCCTTTGGGTGCTTTAGAAGATCACGTGGCGCCCTTGGCCTGGGGACTGGGGTGGATGTTTCTAGTTCAGGTCACAACTTACCATCTTTCTTCATCCCTGGGCATCTGGCCATGGTCCTCTGGCCTCCTTCTGCTGGGATTCCTTGCTGTTCCGGGCAACCTGACAGAAAAGGAACAAAGATGGCCCCGCAGTTGCCTTCTCTGCAGTGCCTCCCATGTCTGTTCCATGGAAACACTCGTGTCCCCCTTGCCCCTGCAGACCCTTTCCTGGCCAGTCTCAATGCCCATCTACTCCAGACTCTGCCACCAAAGCAAGGGGCCAGCCATCCTCTCCTCCTCCACCTGAGACCTTTCTGGGTGGAAGTCTGATGCAGTCTGTGGTCCATGTTCCTGTGCTCAGGCATCAGTTTTGTGTCTCCTGAAAGCAAACGCATTTGGAAGTTCTGAATGGTGCTTCAAAGCCCCCTTCCCCTCGTGTCCTCTAGGGAGGAGATAGCTCCACAGCTGTTTGTCAGGCTACATCTCCAGAGTACCCCCCCATCACACCTCTTTGGGCTCCCTGGGTCCACAAAGCCACAAGACACCTGCCTCCAGCTTCCTTTTAAACAGCTGTATCCACGGGCCCCTGGGGGGCTCAGTCAATTAAGTGTCCGACTTCAGCTCAGGTCATGATCTCACTGTTCGTGGGTTTGATCCCCACGTCGGGCTCTGTGCTGACAGCTTGGAACCTGGAGCCTGCTTCAGATTCTGTGTCTCCCTCGCTCTCTCTGCCTTTCCCCTGCTCATGCTGTCTCTATCTCTCTCAAAAATAAAAATAAAACATTAAAAAAAATTTTAAATAGCTGCATCTGCAGATTTCCCTCAGCTCAGTTTTAGAATGGAAAGCTACTAATTGTTACAAAGTGGAAACTGAGGCAGGAACGTTGTCCTCTTATCCTGGGAAAGTTGCCACCTTGCCTTGATGGAAAGTTCTCTAGACACTAAGTTCCAGATGCTGAAAGAAGATTCTAGTCTAAGGCCTAGCCAGCCTCCTCCCTATCAACACACTTCCCGATCCATGCTGCCGATTGGACTCTTCCCCCCGCCCCGTGAATCTGGGGGTTGAAGCCATAGCCTCAGAGAATCAGCCTCCTTGCCTCCACTGGGAATAAACCATATAATGGGGATGGGATGCAAGACATCAGTTTAGGAGAGGTCCTGACACAGTCTGCAGATGGGAAAGTGACAGAAACGCTCTTGCAGGAAGGACAGATGGAACGACGCCGAGGAAGGAGCCTGTTGTGACGGTCCAGCTGGATCATCAGGGTCTGAGGTGGCAGGGAAAGAATTGTTCCGGGGGGGCGGGCATGGAACGCTGTGTCTCCAGCAGTGCAACACAGCCATGGGGACCTACCTACCCCGTCTCTGCACCCCCAGCACCCAAATGAATAAACAACAAAAAAGGGAGGAATCATTTCCCTGCAAACGAACGAGGAAGGTCAATGTCAGAAATTTCAGAGCTGAGGGGTAGATGGGTACCCGCTTGTCGATGGCCCAGATAAGGGTGGTGAAACGGCCAGAAGTATAGGAGGTGGCAGGAGTCACATATGAGACAAACATCTCCTCCCGTCCCCAGATGCACCAGAAAAATGCAAGAGGAAGTAAATAAGGCCATATTGCTTGACAAGTTAGGGTTATTATGCTGAGAGACTTAGGAACAAACAATGAAAATGACCTCAATTAGCATCCAGAAGCAGGTAGGGCCCGGCAGAATAAATATATCCTAACCTCAAAATAACATCTACAAATGTATCATTCATCTGATGATAAATTTACATGTAAAGCAATAGAGGGGTGGCCGGGAGTTCAGGAATGGGCACTGGCTCAGCTACCCAATGGTTGATGATCTTATTCAGAGGTTCTTGAGCTGAGAGTGACATCCTGGGACTCTGAAAATAGAAATGTATCCTGGGCCCCATTCCTGGAGTTCTGATTCACTGGTTTGGGAGGAGTTCTAGGCAGAGAGGGATGATAAAATGTATCCAAATGACATGCATCCGTGCCCTCAGTTGAGAGCCATGGAATTAAGTCTTGAACGTGTTTACATTTACATCTGTTTCTGTCTCACGTGTGACCATTTGATTTCCTTTTAACATGTCAATAAGGGAAGGCTAGGGGACAGAAGAAGCTAACAGCAGGAACTTATTTTAGATTATTATAAGTAGTTCGTTCAGATGAAGATTCAGTACCTGAGCACACGGAGGGCTGGGTGTTGTGGGTACATTTCCACAGTGCATTTACCAAACAGAACCACAAGTCCTGACTCCATGACCGAAAAAATTAAAAAGGGTTGGGGCACCTGGGTGGCTCAGTCGGTTGGGTGTCTGACTTCAGCTCAGGTCATGATCTCATGGTTCATGGGTTTGAGCCCCATGTCAGGCTGTGTGCTGACAGCTCAGAGTCTGGAGCCTGCTTCAGATTTGGTGTCTCCCTCTCTCTCTGCCCCTTCCCACTCATGCTCTGTCTCTCTCTGTCTCAGAGAGCCAGAATAAGTAACATTAAACTAAATAACTAAATGTTAAGCTAACTTTTTAAAAAATTTTTAGAAGAAAAAATTAAAAAGGGTTGCATTAAAACAACCACGCCATTTCAGAAATGTTATTTGATGAATAATGAGCTGCTCAAAGTTTCAGAAAGAAAAGGGGGTATATACATTCTTCCTCCATCACATTTGTGGAAGTAGAAATAGTCTATGAGTTTTCTGGAATTGGAGCATCAGTATGAGATTTGCATTTTTTTTTTTTGTAAGTGAGGGATTGTTCAGGAAGCCATTGTGGAAAAGCAAGCATGGGCTTAGATTACAAGTACCATATCCACAAGGGCATCCCCACAAGTCCTGACAGCATCTGGCACTTGGGCTGGAAATCTGTGCCACATCAGAGTGACAAAGGCCAGCTTCTTCGTGTCACCCGGGGCCTTGCCAACTAGCTATTCCTGTAGTTCCGGAGAGAGTCTTTCCGCCTAGGAGTCCATTCACTGGAAGTTGACATTTATAAAAAATGGTAACCCGTTCTATTTGCTCAGTCTATGCAAATCTAGGGAAAAACAGATTTCCTAGAGAGACCAAATATTAGGCTTCATGAAGACATGAGAAGCAAGCAGACCAAAGAGATAAACGGGATGCAATGTGCCCGGGGTTTAGACGGACTGTGATTCACTTCCTGACATCTGGCTCAGTTACTTAATCAAGAGCCTCAGTTTCCCTTGTGAGAAAAGCATTCACAAAAAGTGCATGCTTCTCTGAAGCAGTTGACATTGTTGCCCTACCTCCATCCTATCCCTTTGATTTTAGGCACGGCTAAATGGAATGCTTGGCCAGTGACCTGTGGGCACATGACTTCTGGATGGGAGCTACCGGCCAAGTTGTGATTCACCCTGAGCCTTCTCTGCCCTTGAGACTGGCAAAGGTGGCCACTCTTTTAGCTGGATCTGGGGGTGAGGAAATCTGGGAGCAAAACTGCCAGATGGATAATTAGACATGTAGTGTGAATGAGTAAGCAACCATCCTAGGCCGCTAAGATAGGAGGGATGTTTGTTACTGTAGCATAACCGAGCCAATCCTGACTGCTACAGGGTCTGCTCGTTTTCATGGGGGTACAGAATTAAAAGAGGCAAAGCTGCTCAAATGGTGTTGGGCATACAGCAGGTGATTCATTTCTTCAGTCTAAAAATGCATATTAAGTTCCTGCTATGCATGTACTTGATGCTTGGGACATACTGATGCATAAAAAAAAGAGGGTGTCTGTTCTTTTCTGACTATCTGCAGGGGATCTGTAACTGGTACCCATTGTCATTGCTGTATTTTGAAAATGGTTTTATTTGTATGAATGCCAGACCGGGGAGGTTATCTGTACTTTGTCAAGGAGGATCTAAGAAGACATCAAAGGCACCATGCCTGCCACATCTTAAAAGCTAATATCACACTGGAGAAGTTCCTGAGTGGCTCAGTCGGTTAAGCATCCAATTCTTGGTTTCAGCTCAGGTCATGGTCTCAATGTTCACAGGCTCGAGCCCCACATCATCAGATTCTGTGCTGACAGTGTGGAATCCTGCTTAGGATTCTTTCTCTCTGTCTCTCTCTCTCTCTCTCTCTCTCTCAGAATAAATAAATAAACTTAAAAAAAGAGCCAACATCACATTGGAGTTGTGTACACGGTACAACCATTTTGTGGGGAATGGTGTAAATTTACAAAAGAATACTGATGGCAGCTGCCATTGAATGTGCCCTTGCCACATTTCAACCTATGTGATGGATATTCCCCACACATTATTTTATTTACTAGAATCCTCACCCAAAAATGCTACGAGATGGCCATCATGCCCGTTTTACTTTGAAAAAGTTGAGGTTCAGAAACTAAATGACTTCCTTGGGGGTACAGAGCTAAGAAGTGGTGGCGTCAGGATCTGAATCGAACTCTGATACATGTAAGTCACAGGCTTATGTGATAAAAAGAGGCATAGCAGCGTTGTTTTCTGTATGGGGACACTTAAAACACAGGCTTGCAGTTCAACAATGACCTCTTGGACAGCAATTTTATCTCACACAGTTTGCCATTAGTTCGGTGGGGTGTATTTTCTGTGGTTGTTTGGCTGTTGTTGGAACCTGCCCCCCTTGTCAGTCTTGGCAAACTGTCTATGGGCAAAGGCAGAGGAAGCTTCTGGATGCCATGCTCGTTAGTCCTAAGGGAAAAATTTGGCCCTGGTCAAATTCTCCTGAAGCTGGTTGCCTAGAAAACAATGGGGAAGGCGAATCTCTGAAGCCCCGGGAGAGCCCAATAAGGCTGTCACTGCTCCCGGACCCTCCGTTCCAAGGTGTCTGGGATGCCCGGAGCCAGATGGATGCCAGGAGATGCTCCCGATGCTATCTGGACTGTGTATGACTCAGAGCAGGTGCTGCCAGAGCCCTGTCTCCTCGAGTCCCGGCGTCATCTGTGCTAGGTGGTTTTATTCTGGGAGAAAGACAGCCACCAGCAGGTTTCTAGAAACATTATTTTTTCCCCCTCGCTTGACTGACAGGAGCGAGGTGACAGGAGCAGTGGGCTTTCACATGAAACGGTGCCTCTGTCTCCATGTTATTCCAGCAGTCGAGCTGTGAGTGCTGCACTCACAATAACTCATCATGTCCAAAACAGAGCTCATTATCTCTCCCTGCAAGCTGCCTTCTTCCCTCCCCACGCTCCCTCTCTCAGTTAATAGCATCACCCTACACTGAGTCACCCCGGCTGGAGAGCTTAATAAGTAGGCAGCAAGGAGAGGAAAAGCCTTGGGATGTGGAATTAGAAGAACATGATTTAATCGGCATTTTCAAGATGGAGGGACTTTGGTCAATTGACCTAACTTCTCAGAGCTTCAGTCTCCTCCTGCATGGGAGTTATCCGGCTGTAATAATAATCTGGATGTATAGGATCTCCCCTCTGCCCAGCCTTGCTTCGGGTTTTTTTTTTTTTTCTAGTTCACCTGGTGATTTCTATCACTGTAGTGGCCCATTTTGCCTTGCCCGCTGGCCCCCTCAGTTGGCCTGTCATTTGCTATTAGTCCGGCGCATCTGAGAAGGACCGGCTGCTGGATCCAGCTCCTTACTCACAGACGTTCTTTCATCCCACTGCTGCCGCGTGAGCCTTCTGTTTCTAATACAACGCATTTTTTGATTATAGAGATAATGTACACTTCTGTGAAAAAACTCAAGACTACAGCAAAGTAGAAAGAATAGAATAAAAGCACCACATGGCCCAGCATGTCGGAGAGAACCACAGAGCTGTTTTGTTAGACTTCCCTTCTGGATGTGCTCATGAGCACTTAAAAATTGTCAACACGGGGGCAGGTGCACCCCGATTGCAGGAAGCAGCCTGTAGGCAGGGTGGCCGAGAGGAATTGCACTAAGGAGAGCCTTCCGTCAGCTGCAGGCGGTCGGGGTCTGCTCACATGGGGGCCAAGGAGCCCTGGCGACTTCATGGGACAGCAGGGAAGATTCCTTTGGACCTGAATGGTGGCCCGTGCCCCTCCTAACACAGCATCCTTAATACAAATGGTACGTCCAGAAAAACTGTACCAGGAAAGGGACCAAGATGGGAACTGTGTGGAACACAGGACGGGAAAATGAGAGGCAAGAAGCAAGAAATAGGACACATGAGAACCTCCTAGTGGAAAAACATGGCCTTTGAATGGAAGAAGAGTGTCACTGTAGTTTCATTCACAGAAGAAGAGTTTGAGGGAGCGTTTTGAAAAAATAAAGCTCGAGGCAAAAATATAAGCACACAGAGAATATATGGCAAGACAACAGAATGAGACGGCACATAAGCTGGCAGAAGAAGCAAGCAAGGAGGAAGTAGAAGAGAAAAATAAAAACCAAATTTACAAGTAACATTAGAGACAGGGCAAAGAGGAATTAGTGTGGTGAAAAGCACAGTGGCTATTATGGAGGAAAGAGTTGAGACAAGCAAGAAAAATGAAAGGATAATTAACATAAAACAAGAACCAAAATATATACATATAGATTTTTAAGTGCATATGTATATTATCTGTATATCATCTGTCTATAACATTGTCTATATCTTAGCTATCCATCCATCTATCATCCGTTCATCCATCCATCTGTCTACCTACTATGTATCCATCCATCCATCCATCTTTCAATCTGTCTATCATCTGTTATCTAACTCTGCATACCTATTGGAGAATAAAGTCAAAAGAGTTCCACCTGCCATAATCATCATCTCCAAGAGACTGAAATAATTAAACAAAAATATGTATTTTAAGATTTAGCATTTAAGAAAAATATCCATGAAATAAAGATCAAATCTACATAATGAAGCCACATCATGCTCTCAGGAAAAACTGGCATGGGACTATCAGCACCAAGATGTGTTCTAAGAAACAGCAAACATTTAGACAAACAATCCTTTTGGCATTGGTTCTGAGGATAAAAATCACTGTTCAGACCTCATCTTTCTCCATAGTCGGTGCTAGAGTCAATTGAATTACACCCCAAAGTTTTTAAGGAAAGAAATGATGACTCCAATCATTTTACACCCAGCAGAACTTTTGTTCTAGTATAAAGGCCAAAGGAAACCATATTAGTATTGGCATAGGATAGACATATAGATCAATGAAATAGAACTGAGGATCAAAAAATATGCCCTCACATTTACATGTAATTGATTTTTGACAAAGGTACCAAAACAATTCAATAGCAGAAAGAGTAGTCTTTTGAACAAATGTTGTTGGAAAAACAGGATATTCACATGCAAAAAGTGAATTAGATTCCTACCTCATACCATACACAACAATTAACTCAAAGTAATCAAACACTTAGAAGTAATAGCTTTATAAATTATAAAACTCTTATAAGACAACATAGAAGTAAACCTTCATGATCTTGGATGAGGCAAGATTTTCTTAGAAATGACATCAAAAGGGCACACCATACAAAGAAACATAGATAAATTGGGCTTGATCCAAATTAAAAAGTTTGGTGCTTCAAAGGGAGCAAAAATACAACCTGCAAAAAGACAAAATTGTCTTTGCAAATCATATCATATATCTCACAAAGGAATTATCACCAGAATATATAAAGAGTACTAGTGACACAATAATAAAATGATGACTGACCCAGTTTAAAAATAGGCCAAGGATATGGGGAGATATTTCTCCAAAGAAGAGATATGAATGGCCAATAAACCCATGAAAAGGGACTCAACATCATCAGCCATCGGGGAAATGCAAATCACAATCACAGCGACCTGCTACTTCATAACCCCTAGGATGTCAATAATAAAAAGATTCGACAGTGAGAGTTGGTGAGGATGTGGAGGGATTGGAACTCTTGGGTGTTTGTTGTGGGAGTGTAATCAGCCACTACGGATGGATAACAGTTTGGTGGCTCCTCCTAATGGTAAATATAGAGTTACCAAATGACCCAGCAATTCCCCTCGTGTGTATGTACCAAAGGATTATGAAAACGTATGTCCACACCAAGACCGTATGTGAATGTTCATAGAAGCATTTTTCAGAACAACTGAATGTGGAGTGACTGTTTAACATCCATCAGCAGATGAATGGATGAACAAAATGTGGTTTATCCATACAGTGGAATATTTTTCAGAGTAAAAGGAATGTACTACAATGTGGAGGAGCCTTGAAAACAGTACACTGAATCGCAAAGGACCACATATTGTACAATTCCATTTATGTGAGAAATGTCCATAGTAGGTCAAGCTATATAGACAGAAAATACATTCATTTTTGTCAAGGACCAGAGAGGAAGGTTGGGAGAATGAAAGGGGGCTACTGATTGGTACCAGATTCCTTTTGGGAGTGATAAAAATGTTCTAAACTTAATTGTGGTAGTAGTTACACAACTCTGTGGATATACCAAAAATCATTGAATTGTACAAAGTGAATGAATTGCATGGTATATGAATTATAATTCAATAAAGCTGTTATTGGGATAAAAAAACATTTTAGACTGTGTAAGAATTTAGAGGATATAAATCCCAAAAGGTGTTGTTAAAGAAATTCTAGATGATAAACTTCAGCCAACCGAGAAATACAACTGAGAAATGGTAAACAGACTGACTGAAAACATTGAGTCCATCTAACTGTAGGACTAAGCAAAAAAAAAATATTGTGATTTCAAAACAGTGTATAAGTATTATGGATTATAATATGGTGAGTAAAATAAAAATGTCTGAGTCCATACCTATGTACATAAACAAATGGAGAACGCAAAACTCTACATGATAGTAAAATCAAACAAATAAGTAAAAGGAATGATAGAAATGGAAGATCACCATTTGGCAGCCATTGTAGTAGTCGTTGGATGTGGCCGACCTGCGGTCATTGATCCAGACACGCAAAGGGTAGGTGGGTGGCAGTTTGAGGACGTACATAATATTGGCATGATCTCAGAACATACTCCCACGGAATGATAATTGGTTACAAAGAGGAAAATGTTGTCATTATGGTGGAGAAACCTGGCACACACTAACATGACCAGGTGACCAAGGTTAATATCAGCACTGGTGAGAAGTAGGGGCTGATATTGAGTATGTTAGAGGCAGATGTGCTGAGAAGGGCACAGGTAGAATGTAAATGCCACAAACCCTGAACATGTGAAAACCTTGTCAGTATCGAAAACAAAAGCTTGCCCTGAGTCTCCGATCATGACTTTCTCTCCTCTGAGAATGTTCTTCCCCCACATTGTAAATCACTTGGTTCTCTGGGGTCATTCATGTCTCTGCCCAGATGTCCTCAGAAGGGGACATCTCTGGCCACCATCACCCCTGTTCCCTTCAAGGCACTCGACACCAGCTGGCCTCATACTAGATCCTTGGATATGAAGCCTGTGATGTGATAGACTTACTGTTGTACTTCGCCTCCTTCATTTATGTTCCAGATGCCTTGCATCTGGCTGTTGCGACTCCTTCATCTCCTTCCAATTTTGGCACCTAGAAAAAGTGTCTAGCATATGGTAGATGCTCGTTAAATATCCTTTATTGTTGAAAAGCTGAGAGGGGATGGAGGAGAGAAACAGATAACCTTTAGAAGGTACCCTGCTAAATAGGTTGTGTCTTTTGTAGCCATTTGTGTATGGAAGATTAAGAGTTAGGAGGAGGGGCTCTGTGTACACGTGGGCTGCGAAGGTTTAGCACGTCTCCAGGATTTCTGACTGTAAAAGGCCCGGACAGCTCCCATGCCCCTCCCCTGCCCCACTTTCTAGTATTAAAGGGAATATCTTGGCTGACCCCATCTGGTCCTGGGGCAGAGCATCACAGTTGTGAACTTCATAGACCCTAGAATCTGACCGCCTCCTTCAAATCCCAGCTCAGCCTTGTAGTAGTTGAGTCATTGATGTTGGGAAAATTACCCAACCCTGCTCCTCCTTGGTTTGTTCATCTGTGAAATGGGCACAGTAGTAGAACCTGTCTCATGTAAGTAGCATGTAAGGTTCCTACCATAGTACTTGGTACAGAATAAAGACTAGCTCTTGTTATTGTCAAAAGACATGGATCTTGTGGTTAATCTCTGCTAATTGAACCATGATGGGATCAGGGACTTCCAGATATTAGACAGACCCTATTATTTCCCCGAGCCAGGCAATAATCTCAAGATGTGCAAAAGAACGATAAGGTGCTGTTCAATGTGTCCTGTGACATCGGTTGTGCAGAGACTGCTGTGTGCCCGTTTTTTCCCTCCTGAGCACATATAGAGAGGGGCACATGGCTGCGTTCTGAACCATGGGACGTGGACAATGCACACTGCATGATGCTCCATGCCTCTTTCTGGTCCTCACGTTTGGCCACCTGCAGAATATCCACTGGAAAACTCTGGCCCCCAAAGTGATGATAGAATCTGGGTTTCAGAATGATCTCCATTGGGCTGTGGGCTGAGAAAGGACTACCCTTTCAAGGGCTTAAGCTACTAAGTTTGAAAACTTGTTTGCTAGAGCACTTAGCCGACCCAGCTGAGCAATGCACAGTTAGGCAAAGGAAGGAGTTGAAGGAAGGCAGCGGAAGGAAGGGGACTGGGGTTAGGAGGGTCAACCTCGGACAAAGGAAGTTCTGATTGATTGAAACAGACCAGAGACCCAAGAACCCAGGAAAAAACCTTTACAAGAGTTTAGATCAGACAGCTGGGCTTGGACAATTGGAGGCGAAAAGGAGGGAAGTATGTGAAAGGGAAAAGAGAAGCCTCCAGCTGATGGAGGTCACTTATGCAAACCACTTCCATTCTGGACAATATGGAGTCCTCTTACCCAGAGAGCAGTGCGCGCTCTACCAGTAGATGCCTATGCTAGGAAGATGCATAATCCAGGCAGCTGTGCCAAGACTAACTCTACAGGCCGTGGAATCCTTGAGTAGGTAGGTGTGACCTCCCCAGGGGATGTCTTCCTGTCCTAAAATTATGTTCCCTATTTCTCTGTTGGTGCCAGCTCCAAAAAGATGATTAAGGAATCCAAGAGCTAATATCTACTCCCACAAATATTTATCGACCACTTTCTGTGTGAGAGGTACGGCTCCAGGTACTTCAAGGAAACGGAAAAAGTATAAGAAGTATTTCTGGCAATGTTTGTGAGTGTCACAGAGTAAGGGCAATATTTTGTATTTCTTATTCAGGAGGGGCCCTATTGATCGTGCACATTGCAAAACTATGGAGATTAGAACAAGCTGCTTTCACTGCTATTTCAAACAGGACCTTTTCAGTCTTCCCAGATGAGTAGTTAAGAGTGGGTTCAAAATGATGGTTGGGCCATGTGCCCACCCCAAAGGAGAGGAGGGTTGAGGTTCTGATCCGTGTCAGTGGCAGGAAGTAGTAAATACCATAGGGCATGGGAGTGATTGCTCAGTCCAGGCTTAGAAACTTGTCCCAATTTTTTTTTAACTTTCTTTTTAATGTTTATTTTTGAGAGAGCAAGAGACAGAGCACAAATTGGGGAGGAGCAGAGAAAGAGGGAGACAGAGAATCCGAAGCAGGCTCCAGGCTCTGAGCTGTCAGCACAGAGTCCACTGAGGGGATTGAACCCACAACCTGCGAGATCATGACCTGATCTGAAGTTGGATGCTTAACCGACTGAGCCATCTAGGCGTCCCTGTCCCAATCTCTTTAATTACAGGTAACTATTTATTCATGGACAAATTCAGGCTTCCCTTGGGATTTATTAATCTTCTGAGGACATAGGTAATGGAATACCCCCCCCCACCATTTTGGCAAAAGTAGGAAAATGATAGACCAAACAAGATAATTAAAAGACAGGAGTTGCACAATCAAGTCATAAAATTGGTGTGGGACAAATGATACCATCAGGAACAATGTTGGGAAAACTGTAACAGCTGCCAAAAGGCCATCCCCAGCCACCCTTGATCCAGATAGAGAAAGGGAGGGGATTTAACGGTTTAGGCTCCTGGGTACTTTGTGGGTGGAGCTCCGTGTCCCAGAGGGTCTGATTATTTCTCACACTGTCATTCTCCCTTGTAGGAGGCTGGGAGTCTTGGGGTTTATAGACATTCAAAACTAGGCAGGGTCAGGGGTACCTGGGTGGCTCAGTCGGTTAAGCATCTGACTCTTGGTTTCAGCTCAGGTCATGATCTCAGGGTTCATGAGTTTGAGCCCCACATCAGCTCTGCGCTGACAGCTCAGAGCCTGCTTGTGATCCTTTGCCCCCTCTCTCTGCTGCTTGCCCTCTCTCCCTCTCTCTCTCTCTCCCTCTCTATCAAAAAATAAACATTTAAAATAAAGGAAACCATGGGCCTAAAATGGAGTCACTTCTGAGAGAACCAGTCTCCAAACTGGGGCTGAATGCCCGACCTGATTGAGGTTGCAAACTCCCCCAGAAATGTCTTCATGGCTCAGTCAGGAATTTTCTGATCTGCCCCCATTAGGTTATCTGGCAGGTGGGTTCTCTCCATCCCCTAAAGGAAGATGAGGTGACCCACCTACTAAGACCCCCTGCCCTTCCCCTTTGATCCGGGCAGGAAACAATCCTATCTTGTCTTTTGCTGGTAACTTCTTGCCCCACCCCCCTTCCTAGAAAAACCTTCCATCCGAGTCTTTGGAGCTGCCTTCTATTAGCAAGATGCTGCCTGACTCATAAATCATTTAATAAAGCCAGTTAGATCTTCAAATTTACTCAGCGGAATCTTTGTGCTTTAACATAAGGGGAAAAAAAGAGAGAACCAGTGTAAAGTGGATAAAAATGCCTACAACTAGTAGAGGATCATTTACGTAGTGATAAAACAAGGCAAGAACAAAGTGGGCAATTAATTTTATGAGGAAGTGGGGCCCCGCAGAGCTCTGGCTTGAGTAGGAAATTGAAGTCTGAGCTCCCTGACAACCAAAGGGAAAAGCAAAACACGGCAAATTAAGTATATTATGTGATTATACACATATACATATATATATATATATATATAATTGTTTTTCAGATAAAATGTTTTTCCCGCACCGAACCCCAAAAGACATTTATGTCAAGAATCCTTTCCAATAGCTTAAGTTCAGAGACTGGAAAAGTCATTAACATTCAGAATTGTAGGCAAAGAATTTATGGATGAGGTGGGACAGAAAGCGGTGACACCCCTGGAGGACAGGTGGGGACTTTCTGCAGCGTTGACCCAGCTCCCACCAGCCTCTCTCTGCCTCAGTGACCTCCCGTGATTTCCTCCCCTTGCCTATGCACAGGCTGTTAAACCGTATTGTGCTGGTTTGGCATCTGGAACAAATCCTTCTGTCATCCACCATCAGACTTTAAACAAATAAGAGCTAATGAGTTACCCAGGCGCCATGATTTTGCCTCTACCAATAATTACTTTGTTCACTCAAGAGTAGTAAGAAGGTAACTGCCAGGAAGCTCTCTCCTCTCTCACCTCACATTAGAATCCATTTGCTTTGACAAATATCTGACTTGTCTGGTGTTTACAATGTAACATACTCATTTTGCCAGGTCTGCCCTATATATCATCCTGTCCAGAAGCTCTAACCATAGAGGCACAGGAAGGGCATTCATTTCTAAGCCAAGCCCAGGCATGTTTCAATCCCTAGTCCCCCCAGGGACCCTCTTTGAGCCTCAGTTTTCTCACCTACACACTGGCGGTAATAACATGTACCCCATAGGGTGGGTTTACACGAGAGCCTAACACCATGGCTGAGACATAGTAGGGAAGCATCTCACTTCAGCTCAGGTCATGATCTTGTGGTTCGTGGGTTCGAGCCCCACATCGGGCTCTGTGCTGACAGCTCAGAACCTGGAGACTGCTTTGGATTCTGTGTCTCCCTCTCTCTCTGCACCTCCCCCACTTGCACTCTGTCTCTCTTTCAAAAGTAAATAAACATTTAAAAACTTTTTTTAATAAGTTCATTAAATGCGCATTTTATATAGGAAACGACACAAAACAAATCTTCAGTAAAACCTTGCTTTGTGAGTAACTTGTTCTGCAAGGTTTCCGTAAGATGAGCAAACATTTCAAATAGGTTTTAATTTGATAAACCAGCAATGTCTGGCAATACAAGGAGTACGTGATGGTGGACGTCACATGATCACAACTGAGCCAATGGCTCTTGAAATTCACTTTGATATATGAGTGCTTTGGGTGACAAGTGTGTTTACAGAATAAATGATGCTCACAAACCAAGGTTTTACTGTATAAAACAGTGATTTGTCAAAATACAAAGCCCTCAAAAGCACAATCAAAAAGCCGGCACCCCAGAAACTTCTCTTGTACTCTTATGTAGCTACTACCCCTTGTTTCCCCAGGAAAGTAACCCATATCTTAATGAGGATGTCTATCTAATACCCTAATAACTTTCTTGTTTTTCTTTATAGTCTTACTACTTAAGCATGCATCCTTTTAAAAAATATGTTTTAACCTTTATTTATCTTTGAGAGACAGAGAGAGACAGATCATGAGCAGGGAAGGGGCAGAGAGGGAGGGACACACAGAATCGGAAACAGGCTCCAGGTTCTAAGCTGTCAGCACAGAGCGCGACACTGGGCTCAAACCCACGAACTGTGAGATCATGATCTGAGCGGAAGTCGGATGCTCAACCGACTGAGCCAGCCAGGCGCCCTGAAGCAAGAATCCTTAAACACAGTGGACCAATTTGCCTATTTCTTGAACTTAATATAGTCATACATGCATTTTTTGTATCTGGTTTATTTTGCCTAACATGATGTATGTAAGATTCATTCATGTAGTGACAGATCATCTATTTCAATACTGTGTGGAATTCCATTGTATGAATATCTATGATGGACTTATTCATTCTAATTCTTTTTTAATAATTTTTAATGTTTATTTATTTCTGAGATAGAGAGAGAGACAGAGAATGTGTGGAGAATGGGCAGAGAAAGAGGGAGACACAGAATCTGAAGCAGCCTCCAGGCTCTGAGCTGTCAGCACAAAGCCTGATGTGGGGTTCGAACCTAGGAACTGTGAGATCATTACCTGAGCCACCCAGGGCCCCTGATTTATTAATTTTCATGTTGATAAAGATTTGGATTGTTTACAGTGTGAGCTCCCTAAATGCAGCTATGAGCATCCTGATGTACATCTGTTGGTGCATGTGAACACATCTCTATTGAGCATGCACATTAGCACACACATGTGAGTGTGTACAGTTGTGTGTGTGTGTGTGTGTGTGTGTGTGTGTGTGTGTGTGCGCTTCTGCTACCCAGGAATGAAACTGCTGATTTTTGGGTGTGAATGCATTCATTATCAGTAGATAATGCCCAACTCTCTTCCAAAGGAACAGAATGGTGGTACCACAGAATAACTGGTCTCCACGGTTCTTCCAGACTATTCTTCAAAAAATGTCTCCAGGCTCCTTCAAATCTTCAGGAGAAACAGTTTCCTGACCTGATGCACATCATGCTATTTATTTTAGCAGCCCTAACAAAGTGTTGGATGCAAACGTGCATTCCATATGCACCAATGTGTATGTACCAAATAAGATAACCATGGAGCAAACACTGTTATTACACCAAATATTAATATATATTATTACATTCATATTATATAGTATATGTTATCATTCCAAATGTATATGAGAAATAATACAATCACTCATTATTTGTGTGTGTGTGTGTGTGTGTGTGTGTGTGTGTGTGGCGTGCACATGCACACATGCGTGTAGATGCAATGTGTTATTGTCAGGTTAGGTTTTTATCAAATTAATATTATGAGAAGTGACGATGGAGAAATTCCCACGGAATACCCTTCCCCCAACCCCCATCCCTAACCAATGTTAGGAAACAACAGGAAATGTAGGAAGCAAGAGTTGTTCCCTACACCAAATCCAGGCCAGGCCTCTTCGGTGTCCATCAAGTTTTGCCTGTGCAGCAGGTCGGAGTGCGTCCCACCACCCAGGCCAAACACTCTGGGATTTGGGGTCATCCCACCACCAGACTTACTCTTGGCCCGAGACAAGCGTGCCTGGGTCTGGATCAGTCCAGAGAGCAGAGGCAGATTTTTCGGGCAGCCTCACAAAGCACTAGGACAGCAGAAATAAAAGGTAAGCTCCATAATAAACACATAGGAAGAAAATATAAGTGAGGCTTTGCAAGAAATCTGCATCCTGACAATTGAGGATAAAAGATATGAGGAGAGGAGGGAACCCTTTCTCATGGAGTTCTTTATTGAATACATTTAATTTGTCAAGTGGAAGAACTGGAAATAAATAACTTATTTTTCCTCAATTATGATCAAATGGATACTTATTAAGCAATGGCAAAAAATAACCAGAAAATAACTAAAATGAAAACATTATATTAGGAATACGTTGGCTGCAAACATTTAGGCGATGGACCTTTCCCAAGAAAAATGAGTACTTACAAATAAACATTATACTTCCAATTCAATTTTAGGAGATTCTGAGACTCCCAGAAACTTCTGCTTGGAATGAAAAATGGTTGAACCACTTTGGAAGGCAGTGTGGCCATTCTTTTTTTTTTTCCAAAAGTTTATTGATTTATTTTGAGAAAGAGAGAGAGCAGGGGAGGGACAGAGAGAGAGAGCAGGGGAGGGACAGAGAGAGAGAATCCCAAGCAGGCTCTGCACTGTCAGTGCACAGCCCAATGCAGAGCTCGAACTCACGCATCATGAGATCGTGACCTCCCCAAACTCCAGAGCTGGACACTTAACCAAATGAGCCACCCAGGCGCCCCTGTGGTATGGCAATTTCTTTGAGAAGTGCGATATGACCCATGGAAATTTACCCCAGGGAAGTAAGACCCATGGAAATTTACCCCAGGGAAGTAAAACCATATGACTATAGGAAGATTTGTATGCAAATCTTCATAACAGCTTGGTTTACAATAGCCCCAACCTTGAATCACTCCAAACATCCAACAACAGATGAATGGTGTATCTTTGTAATGGAATACTACTTCGCAATTTAAGAGAACTATTGATACCTCTGGCAAATTCAAGAATCTCAAACTAATTATACCGAGGGAATGGTGATGTACGCTTTCATTTATTTAACATTCTAAAAAATCCAAACGAATTCATAGTGACAGAAACATCAGTGGCTGCCTGGCAAGGGTCAGGACATTGGGAATGAGGAATTACAGACCAGCGCAGGACAACTGAGGGGTGATGGCGATGTTCACTGTCTTGATCGTGGGGATGGTTTCATGGGCGCATACACGTGTCAAACATCATCGAATTGTACCCTTAAATGTGAGAAGTTCATTATATGCCAATTATTCCTCAGTGTAGCTGGTAAAAACATGATACGTCACAAAACTGACCACCATGGAATAAAATCTGCATAATCCTCCACTTCCGATAGCAGGGCACATATTTATCACCTGTATGGAAAGCAATGTTGCAAGATGCATCATAAATTGTTACTATTATTGTTATTACACCACAGATGAAATGTAAGAGAATTGGCCCAAATAGGCAATGAAGAGGCAATTTGTGACAGGTGGTGTTACTCCCTGATTTGTCTTTTAGGGAAACGCATAACCGGAGATGTTAGAGATCCACCTATCAGAGAGCATCTGGCTCGGTGAGTGCAACATCTAACGTCAACCATTAGGCTAATCTTCATCCACAACCACCAGATGTGTGTGTTGCGTTTGACCCTTTGCTACTTGTGTTTGAAACAGAAGAGTGAAGTTCGTTAATTACTCCTTTAGGGATGGTTAATATGTTCTAAGTGTTTACTAAGTCTGAGAAAGTGATTGATTGTCTCTGGTTAATACTTTTATACTCAAGGTTAATTATTGTTTTCTGATAATATTTTTAATTCATCAGCATCCTTTAATAAAGCTGGTGGCCATTGGTCAGTTCAGTGGATAAACTGCTGGGAGCCGCACCAGCCTTGCTGGATGACATGGTCACAGTAAGGAAATGGTAGCCGTAGCACGGCTCCTGCCACAGGGGCGGAAGCTGGCATCTCCTTCTGTTAACTCATTGCTCATGTAAAATTAAGCCTGTTGCTATTGATTAGACCTCACAATGTTCCAAATCAGACCGATATTCCCCAGAAACCTCATGGGAGGAAGCATATTCCCACCTCTATGAAGAGAAAGTTAAACAAGGCACTGCAGATGTTTGTCGAAAGGCTCTTCTATGGAGCTTCACAAACTTAAGACATGGAAATAAAGGGGGTTAAAGAACACAAAGATAATATTTACCCTGGCCTGGAGAGAAAGCCTAACTTAGGAAATAGAAACCAACAAGAGCCAGGCACAAGTTTCTGCGCATACATATGCTAATTGGGTGCCCACTGTGAGGATGGGTAAGAGTAGTTACAACTTAAAGTCATATGCAAA
>NC_043707.1:27006134-27048353 GCF_006229205.1 Suricata suricatta
TAAGAGTAGTTACAACTTAAAGTCATATGCAAAGGCCGGCTGGTCTAGGGGTGCCTTTGGGGCTAACACCTTCAACATCAAAGAACAAGGTTGACAAAAGGTTTCCTTACTAACCATCACGAATGTATTCTTCCTCTTGTGAGCCAAATAGAATGCCTCCTAGCCCTGTCTATGACTGAATTTTAGCATCATTGTTATAAAATGTGTTTGCTATCTGCTTCTCACTGAAAACATCTTTCTATCTTCTTAGTTGTAAGATTTACTACCGGTTCAAACAAATGTGTATGTTATCTGCTTTTCACTGAGAATATCCTGTTATCCTGTGATGTGTAAGGTACCTCATTGTAATTAGAATAGTTTTAAAGAAATACCTCTGTAAAACCTGTTTCTGCACCCTTTTCAAAGGATCTTTATCACTGAGAATTATTTGTAAAAGTTCCACCTTTTGATGTGATAAGTCTTTAAATAAAGGCCCAAGACCTGGCTAAGGAGGAGTTAGATGGAGGTATAAGAGGAGTTAGATGGAGATATAAGAAGATACAGGATACAGGAGAGGGAGGAGATGGAATCAGAAAGTCGGGCTAGGCCAATTAAGAAACTGCGCTGCGTGAGTGTCTCTTCTTTGCTTCTCGTCCGCCGCTACCCCTTCAGGGAGCCCTGGACCCTCCGGAGAGGGCCTCCAGCAATAAACCATTAGTGCGAGAGCTAATATTAACACAGAGGCAATTTACTAATTTCTTGGTCAAAGGCAACATGAGCAGACCCTATAAAGAAAAATGCTTACTTTGAGTACCTTTTCTTTGATGAAACGATGTACTATTTTCAACAGCCTGGAGCTTATGATTTCAGCAAGACTGAATACTTGTGAAGAAGGGGGTCAAAGAAGGGAGGGGACAGTGAAGATGCAGAATGGATGGGGGCATAGCGTTATTTACTGGTTCCTCATTGAAGGAGAGGAATTAGGCACAGAAATTCATAGTAAGAGGAAGAAGAAAGAGAACACAAACTTCTCAGACCTTCTCTGAATCTTACATTTTAATAAGTTATTTTTAAAAGATGATGTGTCCCCTGATTACAGAAGGGAGATGAGAACATGCACACTTCATGTCAAGTCTAGACTGCCTCTCTGCTGATTGAATTCTACAGAAATCAATAGAGACTTAGATAGAAAAGCCTGGAGCTATTTCAGGGAGTCCTTCCAAAGACAAGCAGAAAACAGGTGCCTCTCTTGAAGAGGGTTAAAAGAGGGCAGAGCAAAGCTCCAGACAGTAAACTAAATCCAGCTATGAATTTCTGACATCATAACTCAAAGCAACGCATGTAATTAATAAAGATTGAAAATTACACAGCTGCTAAGAACAGCAGAATTATGAAGGTTTTGACAACACCATTCCACATGGCTCCTTCCTGCCTTGTTTTAAGCAGTCAGTTATGAAACACCAACAGGGATCACAGCGTGATGTTAGGAAGCAAAGTGTGGGAAGAGAGAGAGAGAAAAGTATTTGGTAGTCATTGTTCATCTTGTCACTGTCCTGATGAAAAATAAAAAAGCTATTGGCCTTGTATTGCTTAAAAGACAAAGACCAAATGCCTTAGCAGGCATTAAAATGTGTTCATATTCTGTCTGAAGTTCACCCATTTCTCAACATATACCCATCCCCACTATCTAGTCAATGGGTTTGATGTGTCAGGACACGCACATTACATATCTGTTTACCTAATACCAAATATCAGGGAACAATACCAAACATTAGGTTCATTAGTGCTGGCTGCCATGGCAAACACAAAAGCAAATCAAAACCAAGAAAACTAAAAGACCCACCAATATCTCAGTGACTCGGTATAAAATTTACCTGAGCACTTGCTGTTCATTCCCTCTAAGTCCAGTGAGAATATTCCTAGATGGAGGCTCACTGGACAGGCGCCTTCTCAGTAGTGACTCTGACTCATGCCCCTTCCATTTGGATTGCCCACTGTCTCTTATGGCCTCCTTACAATCTTCTCCTCCCTGGACTTAGGGCCAAGAGAGAGCAAGTGGACTCTCCTGCAGAAGATTTTAGGAGCCAGGCCTAGAACTCTCCATTGGTCAAAACTAGCCACATGAGCCCACCTAGATGGGCAGTGGTGGTGGGGGTGGGGGTGGGGGTGGGCGTTAGTGTTATGTGTTACTGCGTAGAGAACTGCCCCAAAGCTTAGCTTACAGTTCTGACTTGGCATTTTACTCTGAACTTCGCTGGGCTGACTCATACATCTTTTGGTCAGATTCTGCTTCTTCTGGTTGACTGGCTGTGGGCTGGAACAACAAAGATGACTTGGCCATGAATCTCTCATCATCTACCAGGCTTTGACCGTGGTGGTTCAAATTTCTCAGACCTGTAAGAGAGTTAACAAATCACAGTGTGCAGATGCTTTTCAGCATCTCTGCTGGATCACATTTGCTCCTGGCTCATTGGCCAAAGCAACTGGATGGGTTGAGAGCTTCGGGGGAAGGGTGAATGTATTTGATATGTGGGATTTGACTCTTTGGAGGCTGGAGGGTAGACTGTGATAGGCAGAATAATGGCCCCCCTAAAGTTGTCCACGTCTTAATTTCTGAAATGTGTTAAAAAGGTATGCTACATGGCAAGGGGGAATTAGGGGTGTTAATAAGCTTGCCTTAATGTGAGATGATTGTGGAGTCTCCAGGTGGGTCCCACTGTAATCAGAGGGTCTTTAAATTGGAAAAGGAGAGGCAGGAGAGTTAGCAATGGAGGGATGACATCATGCGAAAGACCTAACCGACCACTGATGGCTTTGCAGATGGAAGGGGACATGAGCCAAGGGATCCAGACAAGCATCTAGACACTGGAAAAGTCAAGGAAACAGACTGTCCCCTAGAGCCTCCAGGAAGGAAGACAGCTCTGCCAACAATTTGACCTCAGTCCACTTAAACCCGTTTTGGACTTCTGGCCTCCAGAACCCGAAAAGAATAAATTTATGTCGCTTTATGCCACAAACCTTGTGTCAATTTATTTTAGCAGCAACCAGAAGCTGTTAGAGCAAGCTTCTCAGGCGAGCCCAGAGTCAGTGTGGGAGGGACACCATAGACACCACAGGGCATGGATCGAGCAAGATGTGAACAAACAGGGTTATTCCTATGATCAATCCACCAGAGGTGGGTAGAAAATACAGCATTCCTGAGCTTCCCAGAAGAAGGTAACATGGTTTGGTATAGTTTCATCTCTGCAATGTGTGTTTTAATAACAACCAGAGGACTTGGATAGGCAGTTACTTTTGTGGACTGGTGCCTCTCTGACAGCCAATAAATACTTTTCAAAACATCCTGGTTGTACTTTGAGCTGTGCTTTCCCGACCTTCCATTCCCCTCCACAATCCCGCTCTCTCCCACCTACCCACTGGCTCCTCTGATCTTCCCAAACACTTCCTCCCCTCCCCTTTGTCCTCCCACTGTCGAAACAACTTTGAGTCTGAGCACTAAGAAATGTCTGTGTAAACAACACAAAATGGGAGAGGCCCCAAGTAGACATGTTTTCAAAGAACATATACAAGTGGCCAACAGGCACATGAAAAGATACTCATCACCCACTCATCATCATCAGGGAAATGAAAATCAAGACCACAGGGAGATACCACCTCACATTTAAGGATGGCTATTACCAAAAATATAAGAGATAATAAATGTTTAGAAGGATGTGCAGAAAGGGTTGCTAGGAATGGAAAATGGCACAGCCACTATGGAAAACAGAATGGAGGTCCCTCAAAAAATTAAAAATAGAACCACCCTATGATCCAAGCAGTTGCACTACTGGGCTATATATCTGAAGGAAAAGAAATCGCAATATGGAAGAGGTATCTGTTTTTCCCTATTCAATGCAGCACAATTCACAATAGCCAAGATTTGGAAACAACTGAAGTGTCCATCAGCAGATGAAGGGATTGAAGAAAGTGGGGCATAGGTATATATAATGGAATATTATTCAGCCTTAGACAAAGAAGAAAATCTTGCCATTTATGACAACGTGGGTGAAGCTGGAGGACCTTATGTGGAGTGAAATAAGCCAGACAAAGACTAGTAGTGCACGGTATCATTTATATGTGGAATCCATCTCCCCCCAAAAAGTTGAACAAGGGTGGGTAGGATGGGAGAGGTGGGAAGAGGTTGGTAAATGGACATACACTTTCAGTTATAAGATAAATAAGTCCTGAGGGTCGAATGCAGAGCACGATGACCGTAGTTAATGACACTGTATTGAATCACACCACACCTGAGTGGCTCAGTCTGTCAAGCATCCAAGTCTTGGTTTTCACTCAAATCATGATCTCAGTTTCTTGGGTTTGAGCCCCGCATCAGCTCTACACTGACAGTGCGGAGCCTGCCTGAGATTTTTCTCTCCCCCTCTCTCTGCCCCTCCCCTGCTCACACTGTCTCTCTCTCCAAATACACAAATAAACTTAAAAAAAATACTGTATTGAACAACTGAAATTTCCTAAGAGAGTAGATCTTAAGTATTCTCACCAAAAAAAGAAAGAAAAAAAAAAGATAAAGTGAGGTGACAGCTGTTAATTAACATTATCAGGGGAATCCTTCTACATTGAACACATGTATCCAGTCATCACATGGTACGCTTAAATACGTTACCATTTTATTTGTTGGTAGAGCTGGGGGAAAGAGTGTGGTCAGCAAAAGAATGGAAATCTTTAGCCTTGAGAAGCTTAGAGTCTAAGAAATAAATGTAAGCACAATGTATGTCTGGAATCATTCCACAGCCACCTTCTGCTTGGCCCTCACCCTGGATAAATCCATCAACCACGTCCTGACTTCATACAGACTGCTCATTGGGTGCCCCACTCCTGTTGCCCACAACGCATTCTCCACACTGAGGCCAACATCAAGTTTCAGAAACCACTTTATTGAGATCAGTCTCACATACTATGCAATTCACCTATTTAAAGGTCTTTAGTAGCTTCATGGAGTTGTGTGTCCCTTGCTACCATCCATTTTAGGACATTTTTCCACTCCCCCAAAAGGAAATTCAATTACCATTTAGTTTTTTCCAATTTCCCCCAACCTGTCTCCCCATGACGTAATATTCCTGCCTAAGCCCTTCTGATGATTTCCCAGCATCCCACCGCATTTATGATAAAGCCACACATTCTTAAGTTAATGAAACCAAATTCACCTTTCTACCCTCATCTTGAGCTCACTCTTCTTGCTCTTCACCCTCTGGGAGCAGCGGTCTCCTTTCAGGTCCCGACCTGCCGCCCTCTGATCATGCTCTGGGCCTTTGTATGTGCTGTGTCTTCTACAAGGCCAATGCCTTGCAGTACTCTTAGTGCACGTAACCTCAGTGAGGCATTTTCACCTGACCTACTTCCTGTCTCACTCAGACCACAGGGCATATGATACTGCAGGGGGTCAGGCGGACTCATTCAGTTAGGACCAGGAGCCCCACGTCCTGATACGGTCTTTGCTTAGGATACGAAGAGTCATAGTTATCATAATGGCTGCACTGTGCACTCCTAATACCTCTCAGTCCTGAGTCATCCACAGTCAAGGTGGTTTATTCAAATGCTGCTTACCGTCAACACATTTTGGTATTTGGGGCCTCCTTTCAATTTTCATTCCCGATGCCTCTAATTCCTGGTTGTGTGTGTGTATGTATGTGTCTTTGTAAGAATTGGCTGGTTTGCTTTTTGCAAACTCATATATAGGCACCTACAATAGAGCTTTCCCCCCTTATTAAATCTGTTGTTTTTCCCTCCAGGAATGTTCATCTTCAAAAAATTGTTGTCATCTCTTGAGATCTGTTCCCTCCTCTCCTCTTCTAGATGGCCCTGTGGGTTTATAACCTTCGAAATAAAATATGTCTTTATGGACTTTAGCTGGGATGTGGAAGACACAGAGATAAATATGTAACTTCAATCCGTTTTGGTTGGGCTGAATGTATAACTGTAGAATTTTCAACCTCAAATCAATGGAAGGGGTCTTGGAACTGTGTATGGCTGTGTAGACCGTCCGTTTCCAAGTGCATCATGCACATGGAATGTTAGAACCCCAGAGGAAGGCAAATCAGAGCTGAGCGTTCCGGCCTAGGAGGCTAGGGTGCCTTTGAAGACGGGACAACTGAACCTGAGTGAAATGCTGCCTCGTCCGCATGCCTGACAGCACGAGGGCTGTGTCACTTCTATGTCACTGAGTTCAGTCTCTATCTGTAAAATGGGGGTGGAGCTGTGGATAATGCGTGGCTTCTCCCCTGATGCTGAAACTCCCTTGTGATTCTGTGAGGTCTGCAGCTGCCGCACTGAGCCGCTCACTCATCCTCTCAGCAAGAGAGGGAACAGTGACTGGAAACATTCCACATCCATGATGGAGTTTTCGCCAGTTACGAGGAAAAAGGAAAAATATGGCCATTATGATATACCTGTTGGCGGAGCATTGCTTAATGTTTTCAGTTGCAATGACTGTTTTTTGTTCTGAGATAAGGTCTTTCCCATCTTGTTTTTGTTGTTATAAAATCATTTATTTTGAAAATAAAGGGGAAAAACTAAAGGTGGAATGAAAGAGTGCCAGCTTTAGTTCGCCAAGGTGGGTTGTCAAGCATCCCTGTAAGATGCTGGTGGCAGGGGGAAGAAGAGGCCAAGGCCACGGTCAAGGTGGGAGGTGAGAGCACGGTGAGGATCACCTCCCTGACACCTGCAGAGACCATCAGACTTCAGACGGTTCCTCCCAGCCCCAGAGCTAATGGGCTTGTAGCCAAGGAGAAACCAAGATTTCAATGCAGTGCAAAACGGGGCTTTTTAGCTGTCTGATCACCGAAGGTCTTAGGACTCAGAGACCCAGGGACAATATAGCGATGGGTGGCTGTCTTCCTAAGATAATCCCCCTCCCCCCCCACACACATGCACCACCTCTCCCTCTGGATTGTTCAGTTTCGTGTCTTGTTTGGGTTGGATGTAGAAGAGCAGGTGCAGAGGAAACTTCTCAGATACATATATGAGAGACAGAGAGTCACTTAGGTTGGCTGCATGCAGTTGGGATGGGGCGATAAGAGCCGGGCACTGCTGAATGATCCATTGGTTTTGTGGGACAGACCTGTTTGTGGCAAACTTGCTGAAGAGCAAAGGATGTGCTGGAGGCCCTCAGCGATCACCTGGTCCGCACCCAGTCACCTGTGACCAGAAAGGTCACAGTCCTTTCTGGAGGCCAAAATGAGGCAGCATGCTCTCGGAAGGAGGTGAACATGGACTGGGGCCATCACCAGCCACCTATAGGCAGCATAAGAGGGTACTGTGGGGTGGACATTTCCTGAGGACCCCGCGGCCACCCTCCATGGCTTTGAACATAGGTGTTGTTAAACCGGACTCATTCCTAGTGATGAGTCAAAACTGACAAGCTGTGCAGGAATCAGCCACTACCGGTTTACAGGGCACATCGTGTGTGTCATCACCTCCACCCCAAGGATAGGAGGCATGTATAGAGTGTTAGCTTAGCCCCTGACTTCTCACATCACTGCCTCCAGAGAAGACGTTATTGTCACGCCAGCCTTCCAACCCAGCTGATTTAATTTAAACACGTTTATTGTTTCCTCTGTATCGCATGTGGCTGATTTTTTTCTTCCAAAATACATACAAAACCTATTGCCTGCTTGTCCTCTGTTTCCCACACCCTGGTCCAGCCCTCACCTCCTCTCTATCATCAGGACAAGGGTAAGGACCTACTAACGTGCAGGTCACTCTGCCTCTGTTCTTCCCTCTTCAAGTCACCCTCTGGCTTGAAGTGGTTTCCAAAATGCCAGTCATCAGCAATGTACCCATTAGTCAAAGTCTTGGCAGTAACTCCCCATCACTAATAGGACAGGGTTCTGCTCATTTTCTGGGCTCACAAATGTTGCGCGAGGTGAGCCCTGCATGGGACCCCAGCGGCCTTAGCACCACCTGCCAACTGCATACATTTTGCTACTTCCCTCCCAACTGGAGCAACCTTCCCATTTTCCTTCTGGTCACCTCCTTCCCACTTTGGTCCCACACTGAGCTCCTGCATCGCCAAAGGTTAGCTGGTGCACACATCTCTTGTAGGACTTACTGCCATGTTTAAAATCATCTGTCAGTGCTTCCTTGCTAGACCCCGACCTGCTAAAGGATGGTCTCTATCTTAATTATCTTTGAATCACTATCTTTAGAAAGTAGCTAAGCACACACTTTATAAAGCCTCTTAGAATGTGTGTTATGTGACTGACACTGGTAAGCCCCTTACAAACACTTTAATAGTCCCTGTGAAAAATGTGTAGCTGAAATATGGCATGAGCTGTTTTTATGCATTCACCTGCAATCCAGAGTGATCTTTTAAAAATATAAGCCAGATTCCACCTCTTTATGCCCGACCCCTTCTCCTGTTCACTGACCGTGCCTGGGCCACCGCTTGGGCGTCCTCTGAGTCCCGGAAGAAATACACCAAGCTCTTCTCTACCCCAGCACATTGCACGTGTGGTTCCCTTGGCCTGGAAATTTCTGGCCTCAGAGCTTCACCTGGCAGACCCCTCTTTCTCACGCAGGCGACAGCTCATTTGTCACATTCTCAAAGAGACCTTCTCCTGTCTGACACCACCTCTCCCTTCCACCCTTGAATCGGGAGTCCTTACCACGTCAGCCCTTTCCGTTTTTATCACAACATCTGTCTTATCTTGGAGTCAGCTTGTTGCTTTGTGTGAGCTCTGCAGAGCTGCCTCCTTCTGGAAGGGGAAACACCATGGGTGCAGGGTCTATTCTATCTTATCCTCCATCCCCTGAGCTCAGTGTACGTCCTGGCACACAGATTCAATGAATGTGTTGAGCTTCTATTTTATTCTTCCTTACAATCCCAAGAGCTAAATATGATCATGAGCCCCATTTTACAGATGAGGTGAGGGGCGGGGGCAGGGACTTCCAAGAAGTTCATACAGTAGACTGTGCAGCTATTCAGCTGAGCAACCTGTTTGATTTTACAGCCGGCACTCTTTGACTACTACACTAGTCCAAGCCTTACACATCTGTGACCACCTTCCTGCCTGGTCCACAGGCGCTTGAGGTCTCGACTCTCTCCCCACCCATTCTTGAGTAGGAAGAGGGACTTCTATTTCTCTGCCCTATCCCTCATGTTTTCTCTTTCTTTTGAGGCTCAGCCTGGCTGCACCTGCTCAAGGCTATCTCTGGCCACTCCACAGTTTGGTCAGACTCCTACTTCCCAGTGTCTGGACCAGTGTGTCCCCTTTTAATGCTCCCATTTCATAATAACTTGTGTTTTCCAATGCCCACTCTACTCCTTTGAAATGAAGTGTACATGATAAAAAAAAGCAAGGAACATTCTAGAGGTGAAGCTTTGGCATGCATTTGGGGGAAATCAAGATGGCAGGTGCATTGGCAAACAACTTCCTTCTTGCCCAGAATGGCTCAAGGTCACCACATCAACCCCAAAGTTGGTCTCCATATCCCAGACTCCAACTCTGTGTTCCTCTAGAGATGGGACCTCCTTTTTAATGATTTTTTCCTCCAGCTTTTTTTTTAATGTTTATCTAATTATTTTAGAGAGAAAGAGAGAGCATGCCAGCAGGGGAGGGACAGAAAGTGAGAAGGAGAGAGCAGATCCCAAGCAGGCTCTGAACTGTCAGCACAAAGCCTGACACAGGGCTCGATCTCACAAACCATGAGAGCATGACCTGAGCTGAAATCAAGAGTCAGACGCTTAACCAACTGAGTCACCCAGGCACCCCTCTCCAAGTTTCTTACCATAAAGAAGAGTGTCTGAAATTCATTCATTCACCCATTTATTCATTTCACACCTAACAGTGTGTTCCAAGTGCTATGTACACTAAGCGCTAAGCATCATAGATGTGGAAGACACGGTCCTCCTCACTGCCATGGTCACCAGGGGCTGAAAAATATATATGACAGCTTCCCGAAGGGAGTAATAATTTTTACTTTCACCCTTGTACCTGATCCCTCGCTCGACCATCCCGACCTCTTAAATTCAAGAGAGCTTCCCTCTGACCATGAAAAAGCACCCAAGGTTACATGAGAAACATTAGCTGGTGCATAAAGCTGTCAAACTCCTGGAAAGAACTGGCCCAAACCAGACACTTGGGAAGACAAAGATTGAGGAACCCACCGGAGATTAAAGGAAGCATTTTTCACCTTCAGTGTGGAAGAATGCCCAGTCACAAAGCCAGAAAAAGACCCAAGGAGGTCAATTGAGATGACCTGACAACCAAGTCAAAGAAAATTATGGAGAGGAAGGTAGAAGGAAGAAGGGAAAATAGATCTAAAACACAATGTGCATACCCTATATAGTGCTGACTGCATTTCACTTGAAGGCTGCCAAGGGGGCATATCTTTGGGGTCCTGGAGGGGAAGGAACAGAGATGTTGGTGTGCATCAGCTGATTTGGGGGCTACCATTCCTGCCCCCGAAACCTATGCCTTAACTCACTTAGACAAGCTGCAGTAGACTCTGATTAGACCAGCTGGCTTGCATCAGAACCAAGGTCATAAAAACTGTCACCACCAAAATGATTAAGCCTGGTGACCTTAAAGACTTCTCTCTTTCAGGTTTTGCCAGCTTCAATTGATGTTCTTGCTCTACAAGACAAGGATAGGAGAATGTGGGGACCACACAAGAGCTCCATGGAGTCACAGAGCCCGTGACATGGAGGTGGGGCAAGACTTCTGAGACCGTATTTCGTGTTCACTGACTTTCTGGGGTCGTAGTTTGCCTTAGATTTCCATCTGATTAGGGAAGGAAACTGACCTCGTTTGTGGGTAATTATTCTAGGATCCAGAATTTTTTTTTGTTGCTATTCAGATCATCTCACTTACATGTGAGTGTGTAAATTAATCCTGTTTTAAAATGTTTTTTAAATTATTTTGAGAGAGAAAGAGAGAGCACATGAGTGTACATGAGTGGGGAAGGGGCAGAGAGGGAGAGGAAAGAGAGAATCCCAAGCAGGCTCCATGCTGTCAGTATAGAGCCCAATGTGGGCCTTAATCTCATGAACTGAGAGATCATGACCTGAGCAGAAATCAAGAGTTGGATGCTTCACTGACTGAGCCGCCCAGGGGCCCCTAAATTAATCCTATTTTAAGGAGGTAACTTTCACATTTGAAATGCATGCTTTCATATCATGGTTTGGTTTGAAGTCAAAACCATAGCAGAAAAGAAAGGTAGAGAGAGGCAAATGTTCAACCCCTTCTTGTTCAATCTCTTCTTCTGGGACAAGTTTCTAGAAAAGCATCATCCTCAGAGATATGAGCATACAGGCTATGTTTTTGCCCTTAAAGTGTCTGTTGCAAGTGACATCAGCTGAGGGCTATGATTGTCCCTTCTAGGTGTCTTGTCCATAATTGTCACCAAAGCAAATCCACTGGATATTTCATTAGCTAAGCCAAAAACCTATATCCTGATCTTTAGCTGAAAACATCTCTGGGTTCAATCATGAAAATTAGAATAAAATTCATTTACCAGTGGCAACTAGTGAGTCATGACTAACTAAGGAAGAGAGTAGCTCTCCTTCCGTTGCTGCTGAGAGTTACATGGAAGGGAAATCACACCACACTTTGTGAGTTTGCTGGAACTCACTATCACCACTGGGAGACACCAGACTTTGCGACCCAGCTCCATGGATTTGGATACTTCCTTTCAACACCCTAGGGGAAGAAGATATCCAGATAAATGTGGGAACAAGTGATCTGGCTTCCAGCCTTTGAGCTGCTAGCAATAAGCTTTGTCACCTGAGCCAGGTCACACAGCCTCTTTGAGCATCTATAAGATGAAGGCACCTGCCCATATGGCCCCAGCAAACACATGCAACCTACATGCTGAAGCCCAGGGGGTACCCGCAGGACTTGCCTATGCCTCCAAAAATGAACCAGCCTTTCCCACAGAGTCTTGAGAGGTGTCCACCCTAAACTACAACAACCTGCAAATCAGGTTCAAGAACATTGCTCAAACCTTTGCTCTCTGTTCCACGTAGAGGTAATAGAGATGGAGACTCTTCAGTTAGCAGGCTTGGTGTTGTGCATTAAGAGACAGCCATGGTTGTCTCCTTCCGGCAGCACACCCAAGGCCGCTTGCCGTGTCTGAGAAATGGATGGTGAACCATTTTAGCCAGCTCTGCTGCCGGGTCCATGAGCTGAAAGCCTTCATGGCACAGTGCAATTGAGCTGGTGAGGGCTGCATACCCAGACTCTCCCGGGGGAATCCCTTTTTCATTTACATTTTCCAATTTCCAGACTTGTCAACAGTTTCTGCCTCTCTTCTCCAAGAAGAATGGAAACTCAAAAACAAAGGGTAAAAAGTGCATGGAGGACTCACCAGCTTTGGGCTGTGAGACCCCCTATTTGCCAAGAGGGACAGCTTCCCTGTGCCCTCAGACACAAAGGGCATCTTGGGCTGTGCTACCCTTTGGGTGATCTCACAGGGAAAGGGGATGGCCCCCTCTCTCAGCTGTGTCCTGGCCAAACTGCCTCCTCTTTCAACTGGCCACCCAAAGCATCGTGGTCTGTTTCACTCATGTTTTAAAAACTAAGACATAATTCACGTTATAAAATTCACCCCTTTTAATTCATGAGCCCAGAAAGAAACATGGACCCCACTGAGCTCTCCTACCCTGTTCTCTCCTCCCCAAATCCCTAGTAATTACTAGTCTTCTTTCTGTCTCTAAGAATTCCCATATTCTGTATATTTCACACAAATGGAATCATATATTATGTAACCTTTATGTCTTCTTTCATTGAGCATAATGTTTTCAAGGTTCATCTATATGATAGTATCAATATTTCTTTCCATAACTAAATAATAGTCTATTGTATAAATATCATATCCAATTTATCCATACATCAGTTGATGGAGATTTGGGTTGTTTTCACCTCTTGAGCACTATGGATAATGTTCAGATGAGCATGTGTGACAAGTTTTTATGTGAACATATTTAAATTCCCCAGGTGCATATCTATCTAAGAGCTAGAATCGCTGTGTTATGTGGTAACACTGTGTTTAACTTTTTGAGAAACTACCAACCTTTTTCCAAAAGTGGTTGCACCATTTTACATTCCCATGAGCAGTATATAAGAATTCCAGTTTTTCCGTATCCTGGCCAACACTTGTGGTTTCTGTCTTTTTAAATAACCATCCTAATGGGTATGAAGTGGTTGTGGTTTTGATTTGCATTGTGGTTTTGATTTGCATTTCTCTAATGACTAGTGACATTGAGCATCTTTTTCATGTGCTTATTGGCCATCCAATATCTTCTTTGGAGAAATGTCTGTTCATATCCTTTACCCATTTGTAAATTTTGTTATTTGTCTTTTTATTTTTGAGTTGTAAGTGTTCTTTATATATTCTGGTTACTAGACTTTTATCAGATATGATTTGAGTACATTTTCTTCCATTCTGTAGATATCCCTAACTTAAAGTATCTATGTCCTTAATTTTAATGAAGTCCAATTTTTTGCCTGCTAAGCCAAGGTCATGGAGATTTGCACCTGTATTTTCTTCTAAGAGTTTTACAGTTTTAGCTCTTGCACTTAGGTCTCTGAGCCATTTTGAGATAATTTTCAAATATGGTGTGAGGTAGGGAAGGGAAGGTCCAACTTCATTCTTTGGCATGTGACTATCCAGTTGTCCCAGCTCCGTTTGTTGAAGAGACTATTCTTTCCCCTATGGAATTCTTAGTTTCTTAAAACTCTTAAGAAATCTTGCCCTCTGTGATTCACTCCTCACTGTGGATTTCTACTCTCTCTGACCACATGATCAGCCAACGGAGGGCAGGAAGTGGGGACAAATCTTTGGGTCCCCTATGAGGTTATACACAGGGTTATTCAAACTCTCTGCGTTTATTAAATCATTTTGGAAATTGCTGCAGTGACCATTCCCTCCCAAGTATTTTCCATATAGTGGCTCTAAGTTTCCTGTATAGCTCATACCCTTGTTAATTTAGTTTAATGAAGGTTAATGAAGTAAGATCCCGAAACAGGCATGGGGATGAATCCACCTTGGCCCCTTCCCCCAACCTACCAATCTTCAAACTTTAGCAAGCACCCTTAGCCTGTGCGATTGACTACACCTTTCTTTACATCTATGGATCATGCATTATTTCTTTAAAAAAAACAAACAAACAAAGAACTGAGCCTTTCGGCACGTCCCCAGACCCTCTTGCACACCCTCCTCTGCCCCAGACACCAAGGAACCAGACCCTTGCACATAACCTCCCAAGCACTGAGATAATGTCTATAGCCGGTACCATCAAATCTCCAAGTAATCAAGAAATATTAGGGGTCACTGTATGTCCTTTACTTATTAACCACCTTGAACTCTTTTAAAAACCCATGGCCAGGGAGAAACCATGAGTTGGCCTTTGGACAAGAGCCTGCCTTCTCCCAAGGTGGCTGGCCTCCAGAATAAGGCTCACAGCCCTTTCCAATCAAAACTAGTGTCTTCAGTATTGGCTTTCCAAGCCACAGGCAAACTAAAGCTTGGGTAGCAGGGAGAGTGGGGGAGAGTAACTTTGTGCTCCATACCTGACAGGTCAGCCTATGAGGGCTTCGTAGGGAGTTCCTGGCAATCAGCCAGCTTCACCATCATCCCCAACTGCTCAGAATGATCCAGGAACACCAAGGAAGACGTGCATTCCCCCTCAGCCCAGGAGATCAAGGACAGAGGAGACATGGACATGGAGGAGGAAGGTGAGGATCAGAAGTTGAGGACCAGAGAGTTGGTTGTTGATGAAACACTCATGGAGGGGAGGTCTACAGATCATCTACCATGACTGGAAGTGGCCCTGGGAAGCCCAACCCAGTGAAAAGGGAAACAAAAGCAGCCTTTGCCTGTTCCTGGCAACAACTTGTTAAAATGATGGGTTCATGTTTCAAAGGTTTCTTTCTCTGCTTTTGATCAATAAAATGTTCTTTAGATCAATACAAATGTAATTTCGCAGCTGGCAGCCATTTAGAGCATACAGTGGAGAAGTCACTGCCCAGCAAGTCCAGCTCATGAGCATCATACAGCACCATGCCCTGCTGACTGTGGGCCGTGCTTGGGAACAGCAAGGACAATCCAGTGAGGTCACCTGCCAATAAGCTCGGTGTCAGCACCAGCGTCTTGGTGCCCTAGTGAATCTCTGCAGCTCCAGGCTTTCGCAAACAGAATCTGGCTTTCTTAAATTCGCTTTTAAAACTAGAGAACAGGGCTGGGGTGCCTGGGTGGCTCAGTCGGTTGAGCATCCGACTTCTGCTCAGGTCATGATCTCACAGTTTGTGGGTTTGAGCCCCACATTGGGCTCTGTGCTGACAGCTAGCTCAGAGCCTGGAGCCTGCTTCAGATTCTGTGTCTCCCTCTCTTTTTCTGCCTTTCTCCCATCCACAATCTCTCTCTCTCTCTCTCTCTCTCTCTCTCTCTCTCTCTCAAAAATAAATAAACATAAAAGGAAAAAATTTACAACTGGAGAACAGAAAGACTGAGATGTTTCGTAAGCACTTCCCATGAGCCAGAAACTGTTTTAAGTGCTTTCCATGTCTGCATCTGACATAAACCCCATGAAATAACCCCATTATCACCCTCATCTCCTTGAATAACCAGCCCAGGGAAGCACAGCGGATTTGAAGCCAGGATGTGTGATTGCAGGGGCTCTAAGCTCTGCCCTGAGTCAGTCCCCATCTGAGCATCACCTGTAGGGTCTGACATTTCTGTGCCAGAAGCTCACGTGTGCCAGGCACAGTGCCCCGTACGTTCACGTGATTTATGACCTTTAGTCCCTTAACCTTGTTTGCCAGATGAGAAACTGAGGCCCGGAGAAGAGCGGTAACCGGCCCAGGATTTGGTTATTAGGAAGTGTTAAAGCCAATTTCAAGCCCAGGTATTCTGAAGCCAGCGCTGGGTCGCCGTACTCTCCCCCTTAGAGATGCAGCCAAGGGGTGTATATTTCCTTCTTCTGCTGCTGCTTGTGTGAAGGATGAAGGATGGGTGTCCAAGGAGCACAAATAAGGAAAGGCCCCTGAGGAGGCAGAACAAGCGAACCAAAGGCTCCCGGACCCCCCACCCCCAGGAATGTGAGCAGTCAGCCATCCAGGTAGGACTTCTCAGAGAGAAACGCTGTCCAAGCTCAGCTCCCGGCTCACACTATGGCCTCGCTCTGCACCTGCAGCAGGGCCCGGGTGTCCCACTGGATTAGGAACAGAAACAGATTAGCCGGAGTTTAGTGCCCTGGGAGTTTCAGGGCTCAGGCATGGGCAGGGCTGGGAGCAAATGGGACTCCAGGTTTCTGATCCACTTGCTGGGTTAAGCTTCAAGAAGACGGGGCAGGTAGTGGGCAAAGAGCCCTGAATCGGAAGCCAGAATCCTGCATTCTGCACCTTACTCAGCAGTATATGCAAGAGCAAACTCACTGATTTCACTCAGCCACATTTTCCTATCTCTAAAATAATGACCTGGGGCCACTTCATCCCTCAAGTTTCTCTGGATCAGACTCTGTGGGAATCAGTAGAAAGGGAGAAGGTCAATGCTGCAAAGATGGAGATTAATCTTTCATTCATCCAGCAAAATGTGCTGAATGCCCATCATGGCGTGGAATTCAGCAATAAGTGAGATGGGCCACATTCTTTGTCCTTGTGAAGCACACGACCTAGGGATGTGTGAGATGCCAGAGTCATCCATTCACTTGCTCATTCATTCATTCACTTATTCATTCATGCATCCCAACAAGCATTTACCATGTTAAACATGCCATGGCAGGAACTGGGGTTTCAAGGACGAGAAAGTGCCCTGGACGTGCTGCACTGTCAACAGGAGAGTAAGGCATTGTCAACAAACGCACCTCCATTTTGAGGTTGGAACCAAAGCTATGTTTATTCTAAATCTATCCCCTGTGTTACATAAGAACTCACCAGAGAGTAGGATTTAAGATCTAGCGCCAAAGTGGGACAGGAGAGCAGGGAAGCCCGGGAGGAAGAAGCGAGGCAGCCTGGCAGAAGGCCCCCCCGTAGGGCAGGCATCCACAGAGCCTTCTTTTTATGCTGTCCTTGAGCAAACTTTCATGGATGCGTCAGGTGAATGAGGGCACACAAACAGGGTGGACCTCAGAGTGAGGTCATGTGAGTCCCTACTGGGCTGTCTCAGTGAGCTCGCAGCAATGAGCTGATCAATTCTGCCTCTTTTCTTCATTACTATGTCCAAGGTTAGGTGGCGGCTGCTCTGTGCACCTGTCCTACTTCTAGCTGGACTTTCCGAGCACTGGGCTTCCCCAGAGTACCAGGCCCTGGGAAAAGGTGGCCCCCTGCCAGCACCCCAGCCAACCTACTTACCTTTTACCTCACTTCCTGGGAGCCAGAATTTGCTCATGCTCCCTCTTATCCTCTTCGAGGCATGGCTGAGAATTCTACCCGTCATTCTAGCTTTCTCCATCCTTCCTTTCCCTGAGCCTCAATATCCTTTGGTATCAGGTGCAACAAACCCTGACATCACCATCTAGTTAAGGGCATGAACTTTGATGGGCCCCATCCTCTCTGCTGACCTCATTTCCCCCCTCTGTAAACTGAGAATAAGTTCACCCATCTTAATGACCTTCCAGAGCTGCACTGAAAATCAAATGTAGGAGCGTCTGCATGGCTCAGTCAGTTAGGCGTCCGACTCTTGATTTCAGCTCAGGTTATGATCTCATGGTTCCTGAGTTCGAACACCGTGTCACATTCTGTGGTGACAGTGTGGCAACTGCCTGGGATTCTCTGTCTCCCTCTCTCTCTCTCTGCCCCTCCCTGATCATGCTCTCTCTCTTTCTCTCTCAAAAATAAACATTGAAAAAAGAAAGAAAATCAAATGTGCTATTTCACTTGGCCTTATACTCTCTAGGCCCATCCACGTTGTTGCAAATGGGAGGATCTCAGCCTTTATATGGTTGAGTAATATTCCACCCCACATCTTTACCCATTCATCCACCGGTGGACACTTGGGCTGCTTCCACATCTTGGCAGCTATAAATAACACTGCAATAAACATAGGGGGTGTATGTGTCTTTTCAAATTAGGATTTTCACTGTCTCTGAGTAAATATCCAGTAGTGGGATTACTGGATCATAGGATAATTCTATTTTTAATTTTTTTTGAGGAACCTCCATGCTGTTTTCCATCATCGCTGCACAAATTTGCATTTCTACCAGCAAAGGAATCTAAGAAATACAACAAATGAACAAACAAGGGGGAAAAGGAGGTAAACAAATAAGAGTCTATGCTGCCTCAGGTCATGATCTCACAGTTTGTGAGTTCAAGCCCCGCACTGGGCTCTGTTGTCAGCGTGGAGGCTGCTTTGGATCCTCTGTCTTCCTCTCTCTCTGCCCATCCCCTGCTCTCTCTCTCAAATATAAATAAATCTGAAAAATTAAAATAAATTCAAATGCAATAAGTAAAAATGAATAAACAATGAAGCATTATGTGTAGAGGTAAGAATAATAATGAGACTGTTTATAACACACACCAGAGTTTTGAGAGAGAGAGATTTCTAGCCATCATGCCATTCCTTTCCATTTGCAAAAGAAGAGATACAGCCTCTGAGAAGTGATATATTTTGCCCAAGGACACAGCTTGGTCTAGGACCAACAAGGTCCTGGGTCTCTCGGAGAAGTCAGCTGGCTCTCTAAACCACGGCTCCTTGGAGCATTAAAATCTCATCCATACGTTTCCTGGAAAAATACAAAGTGTGCTGTACTCCTACCTTTAAACACAAACCCGCTGCTTTCAGACCCAATTAGGAGCAGGTAATTACCTGTGGGAAGTGGGGAGTTGGGCGGTCTGCCGGATCGAACAGAGAGTACGTGAGCTAGTCTTTTCTAGTTACCAGTAAATTGCTACAACAAAATCATTATTTGGCAATGCGTTTATTTAATATTTCATCCCACAGGCCCAGGATGGAATTAACCACGGTCACCCCTCTTGAAGAGAGCATTTTGGGTTGGCGTCTCTGGCTTTGCTGCCTGTGTTTGGCAGAGATACGCCCTGCTAGGGGATGACCTAATTTTTCCAGAATTCCATAAATAGGATGGTATAATCTCATAGTCCTCAGCCTCTCCCCACCCTCGCCCCTGGAGCCTCTGGTCCCTCCCCTAGAGTCCCAGCCTTGATGGGTGCCTGAGATGATCCTAAGTGAGGCAGGCAGCACGTGCACTGCCTGAGCCCTGAGGCTGGGTGCCAGCAGATGCCAGCAGGTGCCTTGCAGTGAGCGCCTGGTACGTCATTCTCACTGGATCTCTCCAGAGCAGGCATTCACCTTAGCTTCCGGCTCAGCCTCCACCTGCATAAGCTTTGCTCTGTGAGCTTTGCTCTGCACAGTCCAACCTCTTCCCTGCGGCTGGATCTTGCTCCCAGCCCACCTGTGACAGTCATGATCCTGCCACCCTTCTGCTTCTGAGTATCGTCTGTCTCCTGGTCATGGCTGCTTCCCTGAACTGCACCTGTCGACCTTGTTGATCACGGACCAGCTGCCTGCTGACCACATAAGGGCCAAGCAGTAGAGGGTTCACTTAGTCCTCCCTTCCTTGGCTACACCAACCTGAACCACCAGGGCCCCAACATGCTGCCCGTAAGAACCAGCAGGTCCCCTTATGCCTCTCCACCTTCCTTGGCCTGAATTGTGTGGCTGCCTGCCTGCTTAAAGGACATTTGAAAGTCACTGAGTAAGCAAAAAAAAAAAAGCTTTGATGCTGCCTGGTCCTTTCTCCCCTGGGGCTCCCTCAACCTCGGCGACTTCCCCACTACTTGACTTGTTCCTTGAAACAGACACGTAATTGCAGCCTCCAGGAAGCAGGGCAGTGGTAACTGATTTCACAATACACCTTTATTACAGCTATTTGCCCTTCCCTGTTTTAATTCCTCAATCCCCTGTGGTGTTTCCACACATTTCTACACTCAAATACTTGTCTCCAGGTGTACTTCCGGGGGAACCCAACAGAAGACACTGAAACGTAGAGACTGTAATTGTCCAGATCCCCCCCCCCACCCCCGATGTAAATTGAGACACCTCTTGTGGTGGTTAATTTTAAGTGTCAACTTGACTGGATCACAGGATGCCCAGACATTTGGCTAAATATTATTTTTGGGTGCGTCCATGAGAGCGTTTCTGGATAAAATTAGCCCTTGAATTTGTGGCTCGGTGACACAGTTTGCTGTCCCCAGCATGGATGGCCATCCTCCCATCCTTTGAGAGCCTGGATAGAATGAAGAGGTAGAGAAAGATGGGATTTGGCCTTTCCTGCCTGGTTGTTGAGCTGGGCATTGAGTTCTCTGCCTTTAGCTTTCTTTGATCTTAGGCATTCAGACCCAGACTGGAATCTTCATTATCTGCTTTTGTGGTTCTAGGACTTTTGGACTCAGACAGAACTAGATCAATGGCCATCCAGGGTGGATGGTACATCTTGAGATGTCTTCGTTTCCATAAATGCATGAACCAATTCTTTTTTTTTTAAAGTTTCTTTTTTATTTTTAGAAATAGAGATAGAGTGTGAACAGGGAAGAGGCAGAGAGAAAGGGAGAGAGAGAATCCTCTCTGCACTGTGGGTGCTGAGCTTGATGCAGGATTCAAACTCATGATCCATGAGATCATGACCTGAGCTGAAACCAAGAGTCAGATGCTTTTAACCCGCTGAGCCACCCAGGTGCCCCTTGGCCAATTCTTATAATAATTCTCTTTCTATAGACAGATGATACAGATACAGATAGATATGCATCCTTTGCTTCTGTTTCTCTAGCGAACCCTGACTAATACGCCTTAGATGTTTGAGGACTTTAAGAGCCATGTCGCATCCCATCATCCAAGCATCGGAGACCATCCTCAGGGACTATCAGATAGGAATTTGCCCTGTGGTTGAACATCAAGCGGTAGGAAAATGGTGGGCCTGGGCGCCTGGCTCTGCGCTCACATCCCTCTGGGCCTACGGGAATTCTCAAGCAAAGGATGTTTGCAAAGCTGCTTGTGTTCAACCCTGAACATCGCTACAGAGGCGGGGAGGAGAAAATGGGAAAACATAAAGTTCTGCACAACAGGAAATCACGTTAGAAAGCTGTGAAAATCATGTATCCTTTTGAGGCGTAATGGTTTTAATTTTCTCAGGCTCTGATCTCCCTGGCAACAATTTAGAAGTGCGTAAGCATTCATGAATCAAAGTTGGGCACGTCTGCATGTTTAATTATGTGTCATTGGATGGAAACCTTCCTTTTGATCTTAGCATTTAAAGGGATTTACGCTTTAACAATTACGTTTTTTTCCTCCTCCCGAAGTCAATGCGGGTTATTGAATGGTACCCGCGTGGTTGGGGTGGGGGAGGATGCTGAGAAAGGCCGGGGTGACATCTGTTCTCTCTGGGATGGGGAGCCGTGCTGCCCACATGTTCCTGATCTTGAGAAAGAAGTGATGGGGGAGGGGACCCCCCTATACTGCGAAGGTGCCAATCACTGAGCTTCCTCACCCGTTCCTGAGGCGGCTGGGCCAGTACAGACCGGGGCTTTGGTCTACGACAGACTGGGGGTCTCCTTGTGCCATTCGAAAATGACCCCTGGTGAGCCTCCAAGTCTCCCCAATAACAGACCGATCCTAGACTGATTCTACCTTGATAGATTTTAGCAGTTGCCTTCTTAGTGGTTGCTTCGTGGATATCAGAAATCAAAAACAGAGATCAGACAGATACCAGAAACATAATGGAAGACTCTCCTTGGGGTACTGGGCAGCCCAGTCAGTCAAGCATTCAACTTCGGCTCAGGTCCTGATCTCACAGTCCGTGGGTTCAAACCCCACCTCAGGCTCTGTGCTGACAGTGAGGAGTCGGCTTGGGATTCTGTCTTCCTCTCTTTCTCTGTTTCTCAAAGTAAACAAAGTTAAAAAAAAAAAAAAAAAAGAAGAAGACCATCTCCAATAGAATTCGGATGGCTTTCTTTTCTTTTTCTAAACCCTCCCTTCCTTCACCTTCTCCCCTTCCTTTCCCCCCAACCCCTGGAATGTATTTCACCAATTCTTCTGAGACATCCATTGGGGCACACGTGCGTGACTTGTCAGGAACTCTTAAGGTCTAGATGTGGACATTTCTAACCCTTTCTGTGAGGAATTCAGTTTGGCCCACAAGTAGCACACCACTGACACCAAGGTCATTATCATCTCCATCCCCTCCTCGGAGGAAGTTACTCGAACTCTTTATTTAGCTATATATTCCTTCAGACACTCATCCATCCACTTAACATTACTTCCTGAGTCAGTATGCCAAGGTCACACATCTTCAAGGACAGCCTGTGTCTTTCCCAAACTCCAGCACGTACACATCACTCTCCCTCACTGTGCCTCAGTTTCCCCATCTATAACACAGGTACAATAAACCCTCGCTGGTCAAAACCAAAACATATAATAACTTAAAGTGCTTGGCTGAGTTTCTGGAGATAATAAACCGCTCCTCAAACTTAGTGACTTTAAAACAAGGTTCGCAAATGTTTTCTGTAAAGGGACAGACAGTAAATATTCCAAGCACTGTTGTACCTTCCCAGGTCTGCTACCATAATGTGAACATAGCTGTAGACAATATGTAAACAACGGAGTGAGGTGCGTTCCAATACAACTGTATTTACAAACACAGGAGGCAGGCCACATTTGGCTGATGGGCCACCGTTGCCAATCCCTGACTCAAAACAACAACCGGTGATTGGCTTCACAGTTCTGTGGGTTGACGATTTGGATGAGGAGCTACTGTGTCCTGTCCCTGGGCTTGGCCAGGCTTCCTCAAGTTCCTGCAGACGGCTGCCAAGCCGGCTGGGGCTGGCTGGTCCGGAATGGCCTCAGCTGCTTTATGTGGTCTCTTGCTGTCCAGTAGGCTGGCCTGGACTCGATCCAGGGGAGATTCGGCCAAGCTCCAAGGGACTCAGCAGACACACGCAAGGCCACATGAGGTCCAGGCATGCCATTGGTGCACTGTCGGCACTCCTGTCACTTTCTATTGGTCAAAGCAAGCCACGAAGCCAGCTCAGATCCAGTGGTTGGGAAATTGGCTCTAGCAGTTGATGGAAATGCTGCAAATTCCTACTACAAAGGCGAATGCGCAGCGGAGGGACATTATCCCAACCATTTTTGTAAACAACCTCTACGGTTAGCACATCATAAGTGGCCCATAAGTGTTCACTATTAGCACGGACTTCTGGAGCATGTTCAAGGGTAGAAGCAGGAGAGACTATAAAGCTGTGAAGGTCTAGCTTTGGAATGCTCACCGTCCAAAATGTGAAATAAAGTTTGGTAGCAAACAACGGTAACAAAGCATAAAAATAAGAAAATGACTCTCCAGCCTGGGTTTCAGAGCTAAAAAGATACGAGCAAAGAAAATGCAGGGGATACAAAATTCTGGCAAGTTTATGTAGCCTTAGGGGCTGTATCTCAGAGCTCTTCATGACAAAACAGCCTTACAGAGTGTTCTAGGCCCTAGACACTTGAATTGAGGGTAATCTAGCCTTTCTATCTCATGATGGCAGGTTTCCCATCAGGTCACTTTTCACAGTCACCCTCTTGACCTCCGGAGGGGAGAGAGCCCCAGCATTACCTAAGCCAGTGAGTTCCTGCAGTCAGCCACACTAGCAGAAGGAAAGCAGGGAAGGTACAAGAAGCAGAAGAGATCTACTGAAACTGGAGATAACATTTTGGAGAGAGAGAGAGATGGAGAGGGAGAGAGTTTGATGCCAAGCCCCTGAGTGGAGAGCATGCCCAGTGGGTCCTAGGAATAGTTAAGAGGTTGGAATGGCTGATCAGAGTAAGAAAGTCAGAGAGTGCTGAGAAATGAGGTTGGAGACTAGCAGTAGCCAGGTCATTCTAGAAGGGCATAGACTACAG
This sequence comes from Suricata suricatta, assembly GCF_006229205.1. Classification (NCBI taxonomy): domain Eukaryota; kingdom Metazoa; phylum Chordata; class Mammalia; order Carnivora; family Herpestidae; genus Suricata; species Suricata suricatta. Next base: position 27,029,997 of record NC_043707.1, read on the forward strand.
GAATACAAGAATCAAAGCAGGGAGGTCAGTAAAGAGAGGTGCTGATGGCCTGGTCTAGGATGGGAGAGGTTGGGATTCTACATATGTTTTGCACATAGAATAGGCAGAGTTTTCTAATATATTAATTATACTGAGCAAGAGAGAGGAACTAAGGACAATCCTAAAGTTGTTGACCTGAACAATGGCTGGAGGGCTATTGCCTGAGATTGGATAGACTGAGGCAGGAGCTCAGTTAGGGAACAAAAATCAAAAACTTACTTTTGACATGAGAGCCCTATTCATGTCCATGGGCATGTTGAGTGAGACATGGAGTTTAGGGGAGGGGGTGGGTTGAAGTCATGAATTTAGAATCCACCAATGCATATCTGGTATTTAAAGATTTAGGGTATAATATATCATATATAATAAGGAATGGGGATAGAGGAGAAGGAAGGGGGGGGACCCAGGCCCTGCCATGCTCTAAAGTCAGGAAAACAAGAAGAATCTAGCAAAAGTGACTAAGAAACAAGCAGCCTCTGAGATGGGTAGGAGAATAACTAAGAGAGCTAAAGATGAGAGAGAGAGAGAGAGAGAGAGAGAGAGAGAGAGAGAGAGAGAGAGAGAGAACTGGGTCCTGAAATCCAAGAGTTGGGAGTCAGAACACATGAGGTTTACCCCCTTTCTCTCGCTGAGCCTTGGTTTTGGGGTGTGGATGTATGGACGTGTGCTACAGGAGAAAGGGTGTGGTCTAGGTGATCTATAAGACCTGTTTCAACTTGGGTGATCAGTGACATGGTCCATTTGCCTGTTTCATTTCCATATGCTTCTTTACATAATATCTCAGCATCTGGGAGCAGAAGCCTGGCTGCCACTGTCTTTCTCATCTCCCTCAGCTGAGCATTCAGCTATCGTTGAATTTATTGTGGCCCTGACAGCTCTTTTCCTAGACTGTTAGCAGACTCTGCAGCACTAGAGAGACCAAAACGCTAACATATCATCTGTGACTAACCTCATGTCTTTATTCTCTATGCAAAAAGCATCTGGTAAGAAAGACTCATTCTATGGATTTAACAGGTTGCTTATTCATATGAACTTGAACTTATTCATCTACTTATTCATTTATTTATCCCATCCATCCACACATCCATCCATCTATCCATCCCTCCATCCTTCCATCCATCCTTTTCTCATCCATCGATCCATCCATTGATCTATCAATCCATTGATCCATCCATTAATCCATCCTTCCTTCCTTCCACCTATTGATCCATCCTTCCTTCCTTCCATCCATTCATCCATCCACGTGTCCAGCCATCATCAAACAACATTAAGAGAGCACCTCCTCAAAGCCATGCCAAGTCCTAGGGAAGCATAATTGAAAAATACATGTTCTCTGAAGGGTCTATAATTCATTTATTATTATCATGTAGAAATACATGTTAATAACAATATAACATATAATAAATATAAAATATAATATAACATAATATTTAATACCTACAGAGTACTTTCTATATGTCATGCGCTGTTCTAAGTGTACTATGTGTATTAACTCATTTATTCCCTAAACAACCCTAAAAGGCAGGCAGGTACTATTATTACTGCCATTGCATATGAGAAAACTGTATTTAGAATCTGCCGTCAATTCAACTCTTCTTTCAACGTTTTGAAAACAGCCCCCATTTGGGTTCTACCCATGTAGATTTGAAACAAATATGTTTAAGAAAAAAAATTATTTCCAGTAAAAGCATTTCTTCCAGGAAGCATTCTAGAGAGGAAAGAGGATTGGTCTAAAATGCAAGAATCCAGGTTCTGTGGTTAGCTGTGTGACTTTGGACAAACTTCTTCCCTTCTCTGGCACCTCCCTCCTTTCTAAGGGATTGTATCTTAGTACGACAGGGTGGAAGGGCAATGTTGGCAGTGACTGGATTTAGCAGAATTGAGGAACACAGTCCTGTAAGTTATACACTGCACAACTCTTGGGGCCACCATGTCTATAGGCTACATGGAAATAGGGCCACCTGATGTTGTTGAGCATGGTGCTGGGTCTCTCAGATGTCTTCTGCTTTTGTAAGTCAGTGATTGTCTTCCTTCATTTAGAAAAAAAAAAACACTATTCTCTGTGCTGCAAAGGGGTTCATATTTCTCCCCAAATATTTTCTGGCCCAGTGAACTTGGGGTACAACCTAATTGCACTCAGAACCGTCCATGCAGAAAACAATCTTCTCTAAACTCTTTCAGCACCTCTACTTGCTTTCAAAATTTCCCCAGAGAAGTCTCTGAGCTGTGGAGGGATTTGTGCACACCAAAACAGGTGGGCCAATTTGAAATTGTGTCTTCATGGTTGAATACTTTCAACCCAAGGCTGAAGTCCATTAGTGGTGGAAAGGGAGTGGACCCCAATGTGGAGGCATGGGAGGTGCCTACAGTGGGAGCAGAGTGGGTGATGCCATTGTGCCACAAGTTCCAAGGACCCAGGAAGGAATAGGAACATGCGTACCATGTCCATTGGTCCAACTCCCAAACTCACTGATCTATGTCTAAATTTCTTTTAGTTAAAACTCAGCTTTTGAAGTTTTCTGCTTCTCTCATCAAAATACAGATGTACCATTCAGACTGAGCTTTCGACAGCATCTATTGAGAAATGTAGGTCTCTACTTCTGTTGATAAATATTAAAAATCTAAGAGTGGATAAAAATGTCTATTTTAAGGAAGCTTATTTCTTCTATCACACAAGTATCATGCACTCTTGATAGAGAATTTGGAAAATAAAATTTTAACATGGTGTTTTTTGGGATTTTTTTTTTTGGATTTCCCATTTCTCTCTTCACTTTCAATTCTATACATTTTTGATTTTTGCTTTATTTGAACCTACTTGCCAGAACTGCACTGTACATAAATTTTATGACTATTTTAATTTGTTATAGCCTCTGGTTTATGTGATAAACAATTTATTGCATATTATCACTGCCTCTTCATAAACATAATTTTTAATTAAAAGTTTTACTGGATAATTATAGATTCATATACAGTCGTAAGAAAAAATATGGAGTACTCAATCCAGTTCCCCCCAATGATAAGAGCTGGCAAAACCAAAGTACAATGTTACCACCAGATTACTGACATTGATATAGTCCACCGATCTTAGATTTCTCCAGTTTTATTTATAGCTCATTTCTGTGTGTGCGTGTACACCCGTGTGCTCATGTACCCATGTGCTCATGCACCTCATCTTACACAATTTTATCAAATATGTAGATCCCTGTGTCCATCACAATTGATACTGAATATTTCCATCCCCACAAGGATCCCCTGCACCTCCCTGTGGTAACCGCACCAACCCTCTCCTTCCCCTCAGTCCTTGACTCCTGCCATCCACCAGTCTGTTCTCCATTTCTCCACTGCCTCATTGAAGTGGAATTATACAGTACGTGACATTTTGACATTGACTTTCACTCCAGTTCCTGGGGATTCAGCTACGTTCCTGGATGCATCCATAACTTGTTCCTATGGAAAACAGGGTGGGGTTTCCTCAAGAAATTAAAAACAGCACCAGCCTATAAGCCAGCAATTTTACTGCTGGATATCTGGTTAAAGGAAATGAAATCGGTCTATTTAAGAAATATCTGCATTACCATGCTCGTAGGAGCATTATTCACAACAACCAAGGTATGGAAACACCCAAGTGTCTATCAATGGATGAATGGGTGTGTGTGTGTGTGTGTGTGTGTGTGTGTGTGTGTGTGTGTGTATTATATACAATATATATGATTGAATATGTATTCCATATATATATAATTAAATAATTTTCAACCGATACTTTATTCAGCTATGAGAAAGAAAACAATCCTGTCATTTGAAACAATATGAATGGAACTTGGTGGCATTATTCAAAGTTAAATAAGTTAGACAAAGAAAGATGAATACTGCATGATCTCATTTATATGTGAAATCTTAAAAAAAAATCAAACTCCTAGAAACATAGGGTAGAGTAGAGTAGTTGCTAGGGGCTGGGTGGATGGTAGAAACAAGAAGAAGGTGGAAGGTACAAATTTTCAGCTATAACGAATGGGGGGAAACTGGTTTTGTCACTAGGCAGTATATCACAGTATGTATATACTAATTGGTTTAATCTTACACCTGTTGAAGAACCTCTGAGCTATTTCCCATTTGGGACTATTCCTAATAAACCTACTATGTACAGGATTTTTTGTGGAACTGTTTTCATTTCTCTGCAGTAAATGTCCAAGAGTGCCATGTGGGCTCATGCAATACTTGTGCACTTAACTCGATAAGAAAACACACGATTGTTTTCTAATTTGTTTAATGTTTCTTTATTTTTGAGACAGAAAGAGAGAGCACTAGTAAGGGAGGGGCAGAGAGGGAGAGAGACATTGAATCTGAAGCAGGGTCCAAGATCTAAACTGTCAGCAAAGAGCCCAACTTGTGGTTTGAGTTCATGAACCACGAGATCATGACCTGATCTGAAGACAGAGGCTTAGCTGACTGAGCCACCTAGGTGTCCCTCATAATTGTTTTCTAGAGTGGCTTTACCATTTTACATTCCCACCAACAAGGCATGGGTGACCCAGTTTCTCCACACTTGCACTAGCATTGTCACTATTTTCTATTTTGGTCATTCTGATAGGTACGTAGTGACATCATGTTGAGGTTTCATTTGGAGAAGCTCTCAAATTACAAATTCAATCCCTTTAATGATTGTTAAGCTGGGGAGACAGTCTACTTCAGAGGTTTCCCTGGCCTAGCACTTGTGGCAGGACACCCTCTTCTCATGGGGGTTCAAGAGTGCTTCCCAGACCAGAGGCACCTGTAGTACAATCCCTTCCTGGTTGCCGTGTCTTCTCAAGGTCTCTGGGTGGTGACGCAGAATCTCAGGTCTATGGGACAAAGAAGCTTTGGGGGCCAGGTTGTGTGTTGTAGTGGAATCCTCTAGCTGGGTCCATCTCTATGCCCCAATATCTCTTAGTGAGAGAGGGGAGTCTCTGACCCAACAGTTAGGGAAGGCGTTTCCCTTGGCAACTTATTTATTCTACTGAAATTATGCCACTCTCTCCCCAGTTAGATCCAGGGGAAGATGACTCTCGGTTGAGGATTGGGTTACCTTCTGTTGAGTGAGGGCAGACATAAGACCTTCTGTTACCTCATTGTTCCTCCAATGTTGGGATTCCAAACCACTATGGCTTCTTCTTGCCAACTTTCAGATACTTCCGGTGATTGGTTGACTCTTGTATTATTTTCAGAATTTATCATTGTTTTTGGTGGGGAAGCACAGTTTACTCTGAGGATGTTATTTGTCTAGTCTGGAAATCCTAGACATTTTAATGGCCTCATCAGATTCCATCGCATTTCATATTGTTTCATTGTATGACTTTGGGATTGTATTGCAGCCCAAGTGTTCAATAATAGGGAAATGGTTCTTCTCAATATTTTACCATTAAGAAACTTGCTCTTTGCCTAAAAGTTATTTCCATTTGGATTCTAAGTCATAGGGCATAGCCCAAAATGAATATAACACTGTGTACTAACTAACTGGAATTAAAATAAAAAACTTAAAAAAAAACCAAAACCAAAAAAAACCCCACACAAATAAAAATGAAAAAGATATATGTAACCCAGAATGGAAACAGTGTTTCGCAGAGAATGAACATTCTGGAGTTTCCCTAGTAGTGCTGTGATCATGTTCTGATTGTCTACAGCTATGTCACAAGTCACCCTACACTTTGTCACATGAAACAACAGCAATAACTTAGTGGAGCCTCTCACAAAACTGTATTGAATTGAGTGAGTCTCTCTCAAGGTTCCTCATGGGGCCACAGTCAGCCCCTGGCTGGGCTGAGCTCATGCTGACATTTACTTATTCACATGCCAGGCAGTGGACACCAGTTGTGAGCTTAGCCATGCTGTTGGCCAGAACACCTATGTGAGGTTTTTCTAGGAGGTCTGGGATCCAACACGGTAGCTGATTTCCAAGAGTGAGTGTCTCAAGAGAGAGTCTAGGCTGATGTGCTATACTGCCTTTCAGGACCCAGCCCTAGATCATCACTTCTGCCACATTCTGCTACAAAAAGTGGCTCACTAAGACCAGCTCATATACAAGGGGAAGGCCATTAACTGTGATGTGTAGAGTGTCAACAGATTTGAAATCAGGTTTTAAAGCCACCACATAGGCAGGGTTGACCAGGTCGGAGAGATATATACCAGATACAGGTAGCACTGGGGGCCCTGGGGAGGCTCAGTCCATGAAACCTCCAGCTCTTGATTTCAGCTCAGGTCACGATCTCGAAGTTTGTGAATTTGAGCCCTGCCTCAGGCTCTGTGTTGAATCCGCCCACTGCTTGGGATTTTCTCTCTCCCTCTCTCTCTGCCCTCTCTCTTCTTCTTCCTCTCCCTCTCTCTCTCTCAAAATAAATAAATATACCTAAAATTTTTCTTTAAAAAAAAGTTATCACTGGCTAATTCTGTATGCAAGAGAAGAAAAGGCAAGACGAATCCCATCAGAAACAGGAGAGAGTTCGGCAGCTGATCTATAGGAGTAACTTTCCGCTGTTGCTGTTTGTATCGTGACCTCAGGAAACACCAGCTCCCTCGACATGAAAAAGCGGCTTCTTTCAACCGATGGGGTGAAATTCTGCATTTCTTATTAAATAGGAAAGACTAAGTTTCTCTAGGAATTCTAGGCAGACACCAAAGCTTTGATAAGCTCTGTTCCGTGAAAAAACCTTATTATATTCCTTACAGAAATCAATGATAGGGTATTGAATGTAACACCACGAGCAGAACATTTCCAGTGGTGTTTGGCATTATGAGAGTATAATAGGGACATTATGAGATTCTGCCCAAGGTGGCCTAAATGTTCATTTAGAACATATCATCCACTCAGGAAGCAGGAGGGAGGCATAAACTGTGCTAACAGTTCTTCTCATGTCTGTCTTATGCCCCAATTATATGATTAATGTAGTTTCTTGCTTGATGGTTTGTTTTATTTATTTGTTTATTTATTTATTTATTTATTTATTTATCGTTCTAAAGCCTCCCACCTTTAAGAGAACTCTATGCAATAAGTTTAGTCAATAAACCAGACTTCGATGTAGACGGAAAGCAACAGTATTCTACCCACCACCAAACTTTGTTTTGACTCTGACTCTTGTCTTCTGTCTCCACTCATGCTACATGAAATTTTAGTTAAGTCTTTCAGCTTTTCAGGACAGTCTAGGGTAATCAGACATCCCCCAATCACTTTCAGGCCAAAAAAATAAAAATAGAAAACATGATAACAAAGAATATCATTGTCTAGGGATTTTTAGAAACTCTAGGCTTGAGTCCTATCTTAACTATCATTCACAGTGCCTGAGTGGCTCAGTTGGTTAAGAGTCTGAGCCCTGATTTTGGCTCAGGTCATGATCTCATGGTCATGAGTTTGAGCCTGGTGTCAGGCTCCACGCTGAGTATGGAGCCTGATTGGAATTCTCTCTCTCTCTCTCTCTCTCTCTCTCTCTCTCTCTCTCTCTCTCTCTCTTTCTCTCAAAATAAGGAAATATTAAGGAAATAAATAAACTATCATTCACTCATGACTTCTTCCTTCCCCCAGATCAGCCCTGTCCTGGCCAGGGCACAGTGGATGGTTGCCTCTTTCCCTCTGCTTCAAAATCCACCGTTTTCTGGCTGTACTTTGGGTCCCTCCAGGGTTGCAGAGGATTCAGGAGGAAAGACAAGAGACAGGTAATTCCTTACTTGAAGGATACTATTGCGAGTGACACTGCACCTCCTGGGTGTGGCAATCCTTTTTTTCATGGGAGGCCCTTGAGAGTTCTTTGGAGACCTTTCCCAGCACCAGGAATACCTCGTGTCTACACATCCCTTAATGTCAATGCCTCTTCCCCCTGGCTACTCTTGCAGTCTACCTTCTTTTGGGGTCACTTGTCCTTGCTGTCCCTTAGCAAGTCTACATCTCACACACAGAGACCTCCTCAGGCTTTGCCCTGCCCACTCTGGACACAGACCATTCGGTCCAGTCTCATCTTTGCCTTGGGGGAGGCGGTGTGAGTTCAAGCCCATCCCTGTAACCCATAGCCCCTCAGGCCCAAGTGGGTCAAGGATCTAGTTCCCTCTGTCCCCAACTCCAGCCCCTCTGGTCTAACCTGGGGCCTCCATGGGGAGGGAATCAGGAGGCACCAATGCTTCTCTCCAAAAGAATCATGCACGTCATCCTGAATCGATTCCTACAGAAGCAGCCTGTGTTGTGGGACCATCGCTGGCTGAAACAGTTTCAGATCTCTTAGCACATCCTGCACGTGGTCTGGGACCTTAATTAAGGATGCTCATGTACTTGGCACCTCTCATGCTGTTCTCTGCCTTTGTAATCTTGGCCAAAAAAGTCTGGGCAACATGGTAACATCTATTTAAACATAACTTTTCTTTGACACTTCATATCACTGGAGATATTGACTAGGAAGCAGGAGAAAGGAAATCCTAATTGAAAGAGACTTGGCCAGCTCCTCAAATAAAGGGATGTTGAGGAAGCCTATTTGTTTCCAGCCTTCAACAAACCACTTCATGCTAATTTTCTGTTCTTTTGTTACAAATTATATTTATTTTATTATTAATAAAGCTAAACTATTTTCAAATGTTATTACCCATTCTTATTTCTTTATAAATTGCCCATTCATGACCCAAGCTCATTTTCTTATTAGTTAATAAGTGCTCTTTGTATCTTAAGGACATTCACCAACATTTTATTAGAGCCATTTGATTTATTTTAAGTTTTGTTTCGAGTTTGTATTTTATTTAATATGTAATGGGAAGTCATTAGAGGATTTTATGTACAAGAGTGATGTGATCTTATATTTTGATTTAAAAGACCTTTTTTTAATGTTTACTTAACTTTGAGAGAGAGTGACAGAGCAGGAGTAGGGGAGGAATGGAGAGAGAGACACAGAATTGGAAGTAGGCTCCAGGCTCTGAGCTGTCAGCACAGAGCCCAATGCGAAGTTCAAACCCACAAACTGCCAGATCATGGCCTGAGCTGAAGTTGGCCACTCAGTTGACTGAGCCACCCAGGTGCCCCTAAATGACTTTTAAATATCAACTTTCTTGAGGCATAATTTACATATAATTAAATACACTTATTTTACATACAGAGTTTGATGAGTTTTGACAAACATATATATCTCTGTTACCACCACCATAATTAAAATGTATAACATTCCTATGGCCCCAGAATGTTCTCTCATGTTCCCTGACACTCAACGTTCCCATCTTCACCCCAATCCCAGCCCTATGTGGGGCTTTCTGTGGGACTCCCCTCCCCCCCCAACTCCCCTGATGTTATCATCTTATATAATCAATTATACTTCAATAAAGCTGTGGGAAAGTGAAATTAAATTAATAAAACTAAATGCAATCTTGAACTGAATCCTGGAACAGAAAAAGGACATTAGTGAGAAATTTGGTGAAATCTGAGGAGAGTTTCCAGTTTGGTTAATAATTTCGTATGAGGGGTGCCTAGTGGCTCCATCAGTTAAACGTCCAACTCTTGATTTCAGCTCAGGTCATCCTACCCTGGTCATGGGATCAAGTCCCACGTCCGGCTCTGCGCTGACAGTGTGGAGCCTGCTTGGGATTCTTTCACCCTCTCTCTCTGCCCATTCCCTGCATACCCTCTGTCTCTCCATCTCTCAAAAATATATAAGTAAAAATAATAATTGCATGTGATAATCATAAACATCTAAGGGCAGGGTATGCTCTTTGTTGGACATATCTGCCTCCTGGGCTCCAGCACGCTAGGTGACCAGCACTGATAGGCTTTGGCGGCTGTCATTTGTAGTTGGGATGGGGCTAAGACTCCACCCACATGCCTGTTGATCCTCAGTAGCTGTCCCCTAAATTACAAAGGGGAGCAAACGGTTTTGCAAGAGTGTTTTAAGTATGCTGCCTTCATGCCTCATGGATCCCAACTGGGGAAGGACTTGGCCTTGATTGTCCAATAGGGATAACTGGAGCTTTGGAAAACTGGAAAGCTCTGCCCTGGGCTATCATTATTTTTTTTTTAATGCCTTAAGGAGTCTTTAGACCGCAGTCTGGATACTCAAGGTCCAACCCTGTGGATGGCAACAAGCCAAGAGGCATTTAATCAAGTCGTGAAGAAAGGCAGGGAATCACCTCTGGAATGTTCTGCCCGACACCTTCTTCAGGGTGCAGGCAGAAGACCGAGAGCTGGACTGGCGGTTGGTGGGAGAGGCACTGGGGTAAACAGAGCACTGTCCCCTCCTGACATCTTTTCTACAGATGCCGTTTCAAATGCAGTGATTGATCCTAGATTGTTTTTCCCCTCTCTCTGCCAGAGCCAGCCAACTCATTTAGACATTTCTATTAGATTAGCAGCCAGGAAACAAGAAAAACCCTGGTTCCAAGGGAGTTCTTTTCAGGTCACAGGCCTGCCTGATAGACATGCAGAGAAATACACGAGAATACTTCCTTGGGGTGAGTGATCACCTTTGTCACCTCTCTGTTCTTCCTGCCACTCCAAGCTCCCCCCTTCGACTGCCTCTGTCCTCCCTACCCACATCACTCTTCCCCAGCCCGGTCTGTGGAGTCTTGGACTCTGCAACTTTAGAAGCATTCTTCAGGGTCACCGAAGCACGCAACCTTAAAATCACAGAATGTTAAATGCTCGATGTAGTGGATGCAGTCAGGATGAATGGAGGGACAAGTCCTAGTTTGCTTCCCAGTAGCCGTGGTACTTCAGGGAAATCACCTAGAACTAGCATCTCAAAGCCCTGGTGTCCTTATCCATAAGATAGGGACAAGGGCCACAATGGTCAACGTGGAATGCACATACCATGTCAACCACAGTGCACATAACAGGAATTCAAGAAACACACTCCCTTTATTTATTTATTTTTTTTAACATTCATTCATTTTTTTTTGAGAGATGAGTGAGATAGAGCATGAGCTGGGGAGGGGCAGAGAGAGAGAGACACAGAATATGAAGCAGGCTCTAGGCTCTGAGCCTTCAGCACAGAGCCCCATGTGGGGCTCGAACTAATGGACTTCGAGATCATGACCTGAGCTGAAGGTGGCCACTTAACCGACTGAACCACCCAGGTGCCCCCCACCTAACTCTCTTTAGATTAGATTTTCAGGGCGAGCCTTGAAAACCCAGAATAGGAGCAATTAAAATGGCCACCTTTAGGGGCACCTGGGTGGCTCAGTCGGTTAAGCATCCGACTTCGGCTCAGCTCATGATCTCACAGTCTGTGGGTTTGAGCCCCGCGTCGGGCTCTGTGCTGACAGCTCAGAGGCTGGAGCCTGCTCAGATTCTGTGTCTCCCTCTCTCTCTGCCCCTCCTCTGCTCACTCTCTGCTCTGTCTCTCAAAATAAAATAAAGACATTAAAATTTTTTTTTTAATTCAAGTTCTTATACTACTTATTAATTTCCTCTAAACAATCAGTACATTGTCTGGGTCCCTGGGTTTTGTTATTTTGTTTGTTTGTTTGTTTGTTTGTTTGTTTTTGAGAGAACGAGTCAGAGCTCAAGCTGGGTAGGGGCAGAGAGAGAGAGAGAGAGAGAGAGAGAGAGAGAGAGAGAGAGAATCCCAGGCAGATTCTACGCTATCAGTGCAGGGCCTGATAGGGGGCTCCATCCCACGACAGTGAGATCATGACCTGAGCTGAAATCAAGAGTTGGATGCTCAACCAGCTGAGCCATCTGGGTGCCCCCATGTTCATTTTAAAAAACAGCCTTCGAAACTGAAGGGTTCTGACCAGTGCATAGTGAGGATGGTCTATACCCAATGGAGGCGTCAGGATGATAGCCCATCGAGCCCCTCCGAACCCCTGAATCTAGGAGGAGGCCTAAATTTGATATTTTTGCAACTATGTTTGGAGCTTAAGGGGAGAAGTGTATATTTATTTCTCCTTCATTTCACCTCATTGGATGTGGCCTGTGATATGAGCCTAAATCATGCCCCCCGTTCCCCACCAACCCCATCCAGGGTGGAAGAAGGGATCCAAATGAATCACATTCCAGGGCATTGACTGGCCACGTTGTCTGATGATCCATACAAATTTGCTCACATGGTTGTGACTTTCTTTCTGGCATTTTCCTTTATCAACTCTCTTCTATCTACGCTCTGCAAATCTTAATCCTAGGAAGAAAGCCTTACCTCTAGTCTCCCTCCATGCAAGAGAGTCCAGTTGAGCAAGCCCAGGTGGCCCTATGTGCCCCGCTATCCTCCTAGGCGGCAGTCAGGTAGGGAAGGCACTAGCAAATTTAATGACCATGTCCTGTGATCGATTCTCCACCAAGAATCTCATCCAAGACTAGTATAAGGGTCTGGGCTCTACTTAGAAGATGTTTTTGCCTAAAAACTTAGGATAAATGCTTTCTCATGTGATCCTGGAGAACTCACCAGAGCTCTGTATCAGGGTCCAGTGTCTAAGCCCGGCTCACACTCATCACTTTCCCTTGCTTTGCCTTGGAGAGGACATCTCCTTCAGGAACTGATCATCATAAGAAACTAGGGTCCTGGTACATCTTGACACCACATTAACACCATCAAAATTTTTTATTTCAAGTCGAGGATATGGTCAAAGTCTTTACCAAAGATCAAATGAAATGGAATAACTTTAGGTCCTGTGGAAGGTAGCTAAAGACTCAACCTTTACTCCTTATAATCATGGGAACTGAGTTTGGGAATCAATTTTTCTTGCAATTGGTTTTCACCTCCCACTGTCCAGGTGGTCATCACGATCTACTCGGATATGTCTAAACTATAGGATGCTCACAATTTGTTAGAAATCTCCTCCATACCCCAATAATCACTAAATCTGACTTTAACTAGAAAGAAGGTTTGTATGTATTCCTATAATTAAGAGTGTTGGACAGTGCCTGACTTCAGAGCAGTAAATTCACCTTCAAACCACTCTCTGATGTATATTAGATGACTTTATTGCACCTATTAGACATGCAATAAATATTTGCTTAATTAATAAACTAAGTAGTGTTGTTTATTGCTCTGAAGGTACAGTGGGTCATTTAAACATAACTGGCCAGTCTTGTTGGAAGACTTGAAAGACACATTATGTCAGTATGAGAAAAATGGTCTTTCATTCAATTTTCTCAACATTTATATAAATTATCCTCATTTGCTAGACAATATGGAAGATGCTGGGGAAGTGTCCTTTGGGGGCGCCTGGGTGGCTCAGTCAGTTGCATATCTGACTCTTGATTTGGGTTCAGCTCATGATCTCACAGTTCATGGCATTGAGCCCCACGTTGGGCTCTGTGCTGACAGCATGGTAGAGACCCTGCTTGGTATTCTCTCTCTGCCTCTCTTCTGCTCATGTGCATGTTCTCTCTCCCTCTCAAAATAAATAAACTTAAAAAAAAGAGCACTGAGAAAGTTTAAAGAGGAGTCTTGTAGACATAGTAGTATGTGTTTAATACCTTCTCTTTAAATACCCTACAGATGTATAAAGGGAATTTAAGATCAAAAAACGTTTCAGGCAAGACAGGTACTAATAGATTTCCTATTACTCTGCATCTCTAAGACAGCTTATTTTCAGAAAACAAAACCGGAAAAGGGGATCTTGGATTCAGGATGTTGCTCTCAGTGTGCCTTTGACTCGTCATGATTGAAAGTGTTCATTTCCCCCCTGAGAGCTGATTCTTTTCAATAATACAGCCCTTTGACTTACTGCAGTGCAGGAAAGGGGTTTGAGTTTGCCTTCTCCAGTGGAAGATGCCTGTCCACGAATCACGTGCATTCTTGCCACCTGAGAACCATCTCAGGCACGGCCCCCTCCACAAAGGGTTTTCAAATTAATAGCTTCTGTCACAGGTATAATCCACCCTGGCAGGGAAAAGCTGGAGTAATTCTTTGGAAGACGGGGCCACCGGCGTGGGAAATGTTTCAGTTCCATGGGCTCAGGCAGAGAGAGACATCTGGGTCCGGCTGAGCGCGCCTGCTGGCTGGCAGAAGTCAAAAATCTCAGTCAGGGATGTCCTCAAAGCAGGTTAGCAAGACAGAGTGGACGGGAGCTCCGTAGGACCCAGGAAGGCATCTGAAGCCAGGCTTCCGGTTGCGCAAGACAGGACAGTCTTTTCCAGACAGGAAAAGGGCCACGGGCTGCTGGGACTGGGTTCTGGCCCCAAAGCTCAGGTGGGAGGCCAACTCCTTGATACACAGGTTTTCCAGGGTGCCCGGTGGGGGTGGAGTCAGAGGGTGAAGCCTGGCACCAGCCTGGAAAGACGCTGAAGGAGGTCAGAAGCAAGAGGCGGGCAGGCAGCTCAAAGCATAGAGTGGGAAGGTGAGAATGTCATTGAAAGCCCAAGGCTGGAAGTCACTGGCAAGATGGGAATGGTTGAGCCCAAGACCCCAGTTAGAGGCAGGGGCAGAATCCAAAGATGAACCTTCCGGAGGTTCCAAGTGTGAACATGGCCGCTTGGCGGATCTGTAGCACAAGGTCAAGTAGACGGAAGTGGGTCACAGAAAGACAACTCAGCCCCGGAATGTTGGCCGACAGCCCAGGCAGGATTCCTTGACATGTGGCAGCCTTGCCACACAAAATCCTGCTCTCTGCCAGTTTGCCTTTTTCTTATTTACGCTCAATCTTCTCCTGTGGTGCAATAGCCTCTCTACCGTAAAAAGCACCCCAAAATTTAGGGACTTGAGACAATTAAACTCCAGTGCACTGGGTGAGGAGGTTACTTTGTGGGCTGCTGGCCTCGCTCACAGGCTGGACGGGTAATGTTGGCTGTCGGCGTTTTGAAGCCCTCGGTGCGACCTGGGCCAGTCTGGGTCCTCCGAGCTGAAGCCAGGTCGGGATTCGACATACAAGAGGTTTACTGGGGAAAACTTCTGTGAGGGGAAAATGAGAAGGGAAGTAGAGAAGCGCCTGGAGCCATCGGATCACGATGCGGGCCAATGCCCACAGGAGAGGACAGAGAAAGGGGAGGTGGGGCAGGACAGGACTTAGAGCAAGGGTCTAGGGAAGCTTCTGTGAAGCAGATGGGGAGCCCCCTCAGAGGCCCAGGCCTTAGGACCCTGCTTCACTCAATCGCTACCCAGGAGTAGATGAGGAAGCATAACCTCTATACTAACATGGCGACAGATTCCACAACATGGCAGATGGGGGCATTGGCACCTTGCAGGTCAAATGCAACTGTCCATGACCATCCATGGTTGGCAGGATAATGGCACCCTGAAGACATCCCTATCCTCACCCCCAGGCTCTGTGATTATGTTACCTTACGAGGCAGAAGGATCTTGCAGCTCCCTCTTCTCTGTCCCTCTCTCTCTGCCTCTACCCTGCTCATGCTCTCTCTCTCCCTCTCTCTCTCAAAATAAATAAATAAACTTAAGAAAAAAACCAAAAACCAATTAAAAAATAAATGGACTCAGCTTCATGCATGTGACTGTCCCCCAGGCTCCAGGACCTTGTCAAAGACTCTGTTTTGGATCCTGACCATCTGCCCCACCTTGGACTCCACATCCTGATTCTTGTCTGATGTTTCTGCTGCTGGCTTCACACTGCATCTCCTGGCTAGGACAGGCTATGACCTGGACCACTGACCCTGCTGACTGAGCCTGCCCCACGGACCATCTTTGCTTCTAGTTTCTCAAGAAATAAGCAAGCAAGCATTGCGGCGAGATTTACTGCAATCCTTCTGTGGCCATCAGCCTGGGAATCTCTTTGATTGTGTCTCTGTTTCGGTCTTTGCATGCAACCCTATGCTCATCAGATTAGCCAGAGTGATCCATAAGAGCACTCTGCTCAAAATTGCTTAAAGGCCCCTCACTTTGCTCTATGGCAAAAGCAAATTGATTCGGGGGGGGGGGGCTGTAAGACCTTACAGAGTGTGCTGGACTCTGGTCCCCATAACTTCTCTGCCTCATTTCTTCATCCCTCCCCATGCTTCCTCTGGCTACACTGTTTTCTTTGTTGTTCCTCACCATGCCAGACGTGCTTCTACCACAGGACCTTTGCACTGGCCGTCCCTTTCTGCCTCTGCCTTTCTGCCCTTAGTCTGTGCTCATATTTCACATCTTCATAAGGGCTCACCTGATTTAAAACTGTGATCCCCACAGAAATCTCTTACCTTTATTCTCCTTGCCCTCCATGCATCAAGAATCTGTGATGTGTCTCCAGTTCCCCTTTATCCTCTGAGCTCAGCTGGGGTGCTTTATTTTTTCAGGAAAAAAATGCATGGTCCCCAGTCAGCTGTTCCAGTTGACCTGGCAAAATAAAGGCCATTGGTTCCCCCAGAACTTCCATCTCCTCCCATAAGGGTGCTCCGTCCCCCTGGCTGGATCAGCTGCTCAAAATCCCTGTGGAGACTCCCTCCTCCCTCTTCTTTCCCCCCTGTTAAGGTGCGAACCCATGACTACCTCCTGCCACTGTCCAGGATCTCCCTAGATCTTTTGGGGTGCCTAGCAGGCTCAGTCAGAAGACTGTGTGAATCTTGATCTCGTGGATATGAGTTTGAGCCCCATTTGGGGTGTAGAAATTACTTAAGTTTATTTTTAATAATAAAAGAGGAATGTGGTTCCTTTTAACTTATGTCCATCTGTTGTCTGTTTTCTTCACGGAAGAGTCCCTACATTTAGTTGGTCTTTCCCTCTAGAACCCCCTGCTCCCTCTGGACATCCAGAGTCTTCCCCAGCCCAACTTTGGCTTGTGAAGAATGTTCCCAGCATCTCCTGGGGTGGAGACTCTCCCGGAGTGGGGGAGGGTGAGGCCGGGGGGAGCTGGGTCTCATTTGTCACTGAACACTGGGCTGGTGGCCACCTCGGTGGTCTCAACACCCGTGGGCACCATGTTCCACGTGGGATTGAGATGGCGGGGTGGGGGTGGCGTCCCACAGGAGCGACTGCCCTCAGGTACTGGGGAAATGAGACGGACGCACTAGGTGACCTCTAGGTCCTTCCAGCCTTGCCTCCCATGCTGCTTAAGTGTCCCATCACATTTCTGCTGACATTTTCTTTGCTCTCCTGTGGAAGCTTGACGAGAAGCAGGCGGCCAGTCTCAGAGCGGGGTCACAGAAGTAGAGCCGGGCAGCATGCCACAGGCTCCCAGCTGCTGAAGGCGGGCAGGGCCTTGCTCTTGGCACTGAAGCCCTTCCTTGACTCAGAAAGAGAAGAGCCCATGAAGGCTTGGAGCCCACGTCTCACTGGACTTAGAGGTTCCAGAATTTCTACAGGAAGGGCGTCAGGCCTGAATATGCATGAGGGGTTGAAGCTGAGTTTAGAGAGCTCTTCCCACAGGATGAGATCATGTCAGAGGCCCATTTCAAAGACTGGAGCACAGGGCTCCCTCTGGGAAGGCTGCCTGCTGCCTTTTCTATGCAGCCTCTGACACACTTCCGGCCGGCACCATATTGTCCTTGGACCCCAGCTCTGATATCAAGTGAGTCGTCTTATTTCCCTGGGTCTGAGGCCGCTTCTCGCTCCATTATCCGTGTCCAGACATCCTGAAATCAGGACTTGCTGGACTCTTGGTCCCTGTCCAAGTTCCACACACAAGGGTTTTTAAATTGATGCCCAGTTACCTTTTTTGACTCTGTGTCTCTCCCTCCATCCTAGAGGTGTTTAATGAGCACCTACAGTGGGGTTTGGTCCTGGGAACACAGGTACGGCCTCCTACCCGACATCGCAACACTGTCCTCTCTAGGAGCTGTTCCCCAATGACACATTTCAAGTGTCAAACCCCTTTCCCCCAGCCCCAGACCCCCTGACCCGTTCCCCACCATATCTCTCTCCATGGCAACCGTCACCGTGGCACTTTCTACGGCTTGTACTTACTCGTTGTTGTCCTGCTGGAACATGAGTTCCACGGGAGCGGGGTTCTGTCGGGTTTACTTGGTGCCGCGTCCCCACCGTCTCCAAGCCGGGCAGGCCAAGCAGGCGCTCGGAGAACCGTTATTGAATAAAGCATGAAAGGAAGCCGACAATCCTTTATGTGCCACCCCGGACCTCTGTCTCTGTTATTTTATTCCAGTTGTTTCTCCACCCCGGGGCTTCCCTTCATCTGCGAGAGGCAGTGCAGTCCTGTAAATGCACATGAGGTCACTCAGCTCTTGAGTGATGGCCCAGATGTGAGCCCGTGTCTGCCTCCTCCTGATTTACTGTTTTCCTGAGGACCACGTGGGGTGTCAGTATGAAGATAGAAGAAGAGCAGGGGCAGGAAGGAAGACACAATAACACACACATGGATTCTCATATTTCCAGATGGAATGTTCTAGAGTTCTAGGACTAGAAAAGCGTCGTGGCTGCTTTTGTTGATTTATTTCTCTAACTGACCTGATTGACATTTTATATATATTCTTAATGTTAATTTTTGAGAAAGAGAGAGAGA
>NC_043707.1:27048453-27050712 GCF_006229205.1 Suricata suricatta
GAGCCCCACATCAGGCTCTGCGCTGTGTGGAGCCTGCTTGAGGTTTTCTCTCCCTCCCTCTCTCTGCCCCTCCCCCCCAACAATAAATAAATAAACGTAAAAACAAGAAGGGTTTCTGACACAAATAGACTGAAATAACAGTAGTGTCGTCTTGGAGTCCCTGTATCTGGCAGGCGCTTTTGCACCTTATCCCGTTTCCTCCTGTGTCTTCAGGTAGCCCTTAAGAGGGTATGAACAACCGAGGTTCACAGTAGTTGGCTTTCAAAAAGCTGCACAGCTCCTGAGTGCCAGAGTTCGCTCTCGATCTCAAGTCCCTTGACGACAGAGGGGAAAGGCTGGAATGGACACGTGGGTTGTCCGACCACCAGTCCAGGTTATAGGGCAGTAAGTGACCCATGTTTCCCATACTGGAACTCTTCTGGGAGTTTCTTCCCAGTCCTTGCCTGCTTCTCCACCACCTGCAGCAGATGCCTGGGCCTCTGAAGGCCACCTGGCCTGGACGCCATGTTCCAGCAGCTTGGCGAAGGGGCACCTGGGCGGCTCAGTCGGTTGAGCGTCCGACATCGCTTCAGGTCATGATCTCACAGGTCGTGGGTTCGAGCCTCGAGTTGGGCTGGTAGCTCAGAGCCTGGAGCCTGCTTCAGGTTCTGTGTCTCCCTCCCTCTTTCTGCCCCTCCCCTGCTCATGCTCTATCTCTGTCTCTCAAAAATAAATAAAAGACATTAAAAACAAAAAAAGCAGCTGAGCAAAGCTCTAACCCCCATCTTCCAGGGTGAGTGGCATTGGGAGGAGGCTGTTCACTGCGTTATTTTGAAGGCCGGAGCACGGCCAGCATCCTGGGAAAATGTGGGGCCACACCCCCACATGGGCTGGCATGTTTAGCGGTATTTTTCGTCACTACAAGCTAAATCCCTTGCAGGCTTCTGCAGCCCGGCCCCGGGCACAGAGGGGCTAGGTGAATTCCCGATGTCCGGCTTCCTGCGCTCTCTCTTCCACGGACCCATGGGCACTTCCTGAGTGGCACCCATTTGGCCTGTGCTGGGAGCACCACCTTCCCCAGGCACCCTCCTTTCCCTTCCCCTTAGGGTTCCAGGGGCTCCTGCCTTCCGCTCATTTCCAAAGTGATGCCCACGTCTGCCAGGTTAATTTGGCCCCATCCTGGTGGGTTGTGATTCTGTTTATAATCAGTGGTGGCACCTCCCATCCCTCCTCAGTTGGCTGCTCCCTTCTCCCCAGAGTCACCTCTTCCTCAGACCCTGCTGGATCCCCCCCACCCCCAGGAGGGGCATGTCTGCCCCCATTCTGGGGCTTGGCTTGCACGCGAAGACCAAGGGCAACTACGCCATGCTCTGCTCCAGCCTCATCCAAGCCACATCTGAAGGCCATCGTTTCTTCAGTTTTGTTTTGTTTATTTCCAGTCTCATTAAAGAGGCCCTAGGACTGGCCCCAGGGCAGGGTGCCTGCAGCCAAACTCCAAGCTCTGAGGAAGGACATGGGAAAACAAGCGACAGTGTGGCTCAGTGTGCAGCACCACCGGCAGGCCCGCCCAAAGTGCCACCTCAATCCCAAATGCAGTTCGCTTTCCATGCTTCAGAACTTGGACTTGCAGATCAGGCTTCTAATACATTTGTGTCTCCAGAAACGGGACGCTGTTCCTTAGCGGGGTCCTGACTATGTGTGATGGTCCTGACTATGTGTGACGGTCCCTATGCTCGCTCAGAGTTGCTTTCTCTCCTGCAAATGACCCAGCCTTACCAGCCCTGAGATCTAGAGCGACTGGGACTAAGTGTGGAAAGCCAGCGAGGGGCTTTGCCTCGGTTTCTGCTCACACAGTATCCGTCATCCTCGGATGTATCTAAGGATCAGCCAGGCTCACCTCTGGGGTGAGTTAGACAAGGCAGAAAACTCCACTCGGGGTGAGCAAGGATGGAGGGCAGTCAGGATCACCGCGAGGTTCGAAACAGTGCACTGTGTGAGCTGTAGTGTCTTACGGATAAAGAATGTTCCCATTGAACGGTCCTGAGAATTGAACTTGCCCGGCCCTGAAATTGTACAGAGGGGAGACCCAAGAGAATAAGGTAAGGATGTCCCACACAGCTGGTTAGCAGGCATGCAGAATGACTGCAAATAGTCCACTATCTGTGTGTTCACAGACGGGACGGTCTCGCACGGCCTCTTCCGGGGGAGCTCTGTCATCCCGAGATGGGTAGGATTTCCAGAGCAGCGCACAGTGGGTCTGCAGGAGCAGTTGACGGGATG
>NC_043707.1:27050812-27053078 GCF_006229205.1 Suricata suricatta
GAGCCCCACATCAGGCTCTGCGCTGTGTGGAGCCTGCTTGAGGTTTTCTCTCCCTCCCTCTCTCTGCCCCTCCCCCCCAACAATAAATAAATAAACATAAAAACAAGAAGGGTTTCTGACACAAATAGACTGAAATAACAGTAGTGTCGTCTTGGAGTCCCTGTATCTGGCAGGCGCTTTTGTGCCTTAGCCCGTTTCCTCCTGTGTCTTCAGGTAGCCCTTAGGAGGGTATGAACAACCAAGGTTCACAGTAGTTGGCTTTCAAAAAGCTGCACAGCTCCTGAGTGCCAGAGTTCGCTCTCGATCTCAAGTCCCTTGACGACAGAGGGGAAAGGCTGGAATGGACACGTGGGTTGTCCGACCACCAGTCCAGGTTATAGGGCAGTAAGTGACCCATGTTTCCTATATTGGAACTCTTCTGGGAATTTCTTCCCAGTCCTTGCCCGCTTCTCCACCACCTGCAGCAGATGCCTGGGCCTCTGAAGGCCACCTGGCCTGGACGCCATGTTCCAGCAGCTTGGTGAAGGGGCACCTGGGCGGCTCAGTCGATTGAGCGTCCGACATCACTTCAGGTCATGATCTCACAGGTCATGGGTTCAAGCCCCACGTCAGGCTCTCTGCTGGTAGCTCAGAGCCTGGAGTCTGCTTCGGGTTCTGTGTCTCCCTCCCTTTCTCTGCCCCTCCCCTGCTCATGCTCTATCTCTGTCTCTCAAAAATAAATAAAAGACATTAAAAACAAAAAAAGCAGCTGAGCAAAGCTCTAACCCCCATCTTCCAGGGTGAGTGGCATTGGGAGAAGGCTGTTCACTGCGTTATTTTGAAGGCCGGAGCATGGCCAGCATCCTGGGAAAATGTGGGGCCACACCCCCACATGGGCTGGCATGTTTAGCGGTATTTTTCGTCACTACCAGCTAAATCCCTTGCAGGCTTCTGCAGCCCGGCCCCGGGCACAGAGGGGCTAGGTGAATTCCCAATGTCCGGCTTCCTGCACTCTCTCTTCCATGGACCCATGGGCACTTCCTGAGTGGCACCCATTTGGCCTGTGCCAGGAGCACCACCTTCCCCAGGCACCCTCCTCTCCCTTCCCCTTAGGGTTCCAGGGGCTCCTGCCTTTCACTCATTTCCAAAGTGATGCCCACGTCTGCCAGGTTAATTTGGCCCCATCCTGGTGGGTTGTGATTCTGTTTATAGTCAGTGGTGGCACCTCCCATCCCTCCTCAGTTGGCTGCTCCCTTCTCCCCAGAGTCACCTCTTCCTCAGACCCTGCTGGATCCCCCCCACCCCCAGGAGGGGCATGTCTGCCCCCATTCTGGGGCTTGGCTTGCACGCGAAGACCAAGGGCAACTACGCCATGCTCTGCTCCAGCCTCTTCCAATCCACATCTGAAGGCCATCGTGTCTTCAGTTTTGTTTTGTTTGTTTCCAGTCTCATTAACAAGGCCCTAGGACCGGCCCCAGGGCAGGGTGCCTGCAGCCGCGCTCCAAGCTCTGAGGAAGGACAAGGGAAAACAAGCGACAGTGTGGCTCAGTGTGCAGCACCACCGGCAGGCCCACCCAAAGTGCCACCTCAATCCCAAATGCAGTTCGCTTTCCATGCTTCAGAACTTGGACTTGCAGTTCAGGCTTCTAATACATTTGTGTCTCCAGAAACGGGACGCTGTTCCTTAGCGGGGTCCTGACTATGTGTGATGGTCCTGACTATGTGTGACGGTCCCTATGCTCGCTCAGAGTTGCTTTCTCTCCTGCAAATGACCCAGCCTTACCAGCCCTGAGATCTAGAGCGACTGGGACTAAGTGTGGAAAGCCAGCGAGGGGCTTTGCCTCGGTTTCTGCTCACACAGTATCCGTCATCCTCGGATGTATCTAAGGATCAGCCAGGCTCACCTCTGGGGTGAGTTAGACAAGGCAGAAAACTCCACTCGGGGTGAGCAAGGATGGAGGGCAGTCAGGATCACCGCGAGGTTCGAAACAGTGCACTGTGTGAGCTGTAGTGTCTTACGGATAAAGAATGTTCCCATTGAACGGTCCTGAGAATTGAACTTGCCCGGCCCTGAAATTGTACAGAGGGGAGACCCAAGAGAATAAGGTAAGGATGTCCCACACAGCTGGTTAGCAGGCACGCAGAATGACTGCAAATAGTCCACTATCTGTGTGTTCACAGACGGGACGGTCTCGCACGGCCTCTTCCGGGGGAGCTCTGTCATCCCGAGATGGGTAGGATTTCCAGAGCAGCGCACAGTGGGTCTGCAGGAGCAGTTGACGGGATG
>NC_043707.1:27053178-27079818 GCF_006229205.1 Suricata suricatta
CTTAGCCAACTGAGCCACCCAGATGCCCCAAGCGTCCAACTCTTGACTTCAACTCAGGTCATGATCTCACAGTTCATGGGATCCAGCCCCACATCGGGCTCTGTGCTGACAGCACACAGCTTGCTTGGGATTCTCTCCCTCTTTCTCTCTCTGCTCCTTCCCACTGCTCATGCTCTCTCTCTCAAAATAAACAGATAAACATTTTAGAAAATGGTTAAGATGATACATTCATTTTATGTTTTTCACCAAAATTTGTCAAAAAGAATAAAAAAAGCAAACTGGGGTCTGAGGAGGTTAAATAACTCAAGGTGACATCTTCAATCAACAGATAGATTCAGATCAGGATCTATTTCCCTGGAGAACTGGCCCTGCCTTCTTCCCACAATATATGCTCTGCAATTTCTACAGAGGAATTTTCTACCCCTTTTGACCATAGCAGTGTAAATTTGGAGGAATCAAGAATTGTCTTTGAGATTACAAAGACGTAGATTCCAAGTATTTCTTTTTTAAGCCTTCGTGTACAACATTGACTTTTCTAATCAATCGTTAAAATACATCTCGAAGATTTACTGGGTTATTTGTGAAATGCAGCCGGGTGTGTTTCAACTTCTCAGTAAGCAAACAGGTACAGGAATGGAAAGGTAGAAGGAGGGAGAGCAAGCCGTGCCTGGCCTTCATCCAGGTCGGTGATTTAACTTTCAAAGGACAAACCAATGACCCGTGGGAATTCAGCAGGGGGGCTGGGGAAGCTCTTCGATCACTCCACCAGAGCGGAAGATAGGACTGTGGCAATCCTGCCGGCACAGATTAAGCTGAGCGGGCACATCAGCACAGGCGGGAGACCTCCAGACTGGAAAACTCCAGGCTGCTGCGACCCAGGAGGCAAGAGCTTGGAAAAGCCTGCTTCCAAGCTGTTCTGTCTGCTAACCTTAGCCGCGTCAGCAAGCCCTGAGCATCCTTGCAAATAGGTCTCTCATTCGTGGCTTTAAAAAGGTTTATCATTTCAGTTAGCTTCTCCCACGATCAGGTCAGAAAATGTTCTCCAAGCACGTTCCACCAGCCGAGGGCGAGAAGATCTTAAACCGCGCATTGTATCAGGCTGCCAGGGCTGCCGCAGACTGAGGGGCTTACACAATAGACAGTTACTTCTCACAGTTCTGGAGGCTGGAAGTCCAAGATCAAGGGGCTGGCAGGTTTGGTTTCTCCTGAGGCCCCTGGCTTGCCGGTGGCCAGTCCCCTCCCTGAATCCTCACATGGACTTTCCTTTGTGCACACACACAAAGGAAAAGAAAGTAGTCCTGTTGGATTAGGGCTCCCCCTCCCATGACCTCATTTAACATTAATCACCTTCTTAAAGGCCCTCTTTCCAAATACGCTCACGTTGGGGGGGGGGGGGGGCTAGAGCTTCAACATCTAAATGTTGTGGGGATGTAATTCAGTTCATAACATTCACTTTTAGGCTTTTCTTCTCTACTATTAGCAAGGCAGCTGCATTACCTTGAAACAAATTAGATTGCTTTAACAGACATTTACATGAAATTCAAGATCAAAAATGTGATTTTATAAAACAAAACTTCTTTTTTTTTAATGTTTATTTATTTTTGAGAGAGAGAGACAGAGTGCAAGCAGAGGAGGGGCAGAGAGAGAGGGAAACACAGAATCCGAAGCAGGCTCCAGGCTCTGAGCTGTCAGCACAGAGCCTGATATGGGGTAGGGCTTGAACTCACAAACCGTGAGATCATGACCTGAGCCGAAGTCAGATGCTTAACTGACTGAGCCACCCAGGCGGCCTAAGACAAAACTTCTAATCTGTGTGTTGGGAAGGAAAGAGTAAGAATGTGTTGTGTATTTACTGCAGGTACATGGGTACCTTTTTATCTAGTATAGGGTAAAGCCTTCATAAATGAGTTGTGCACAGCCTCCGAAGATCTGAAGATGGAGATCCTAAAAGATAAAGATCTCTGTGTCCCCCGAGTTCATGACAAATTGGAATTGCATCCCAGGGTTCATGTCTTCCGATCACGGGGCTGGTGACTGATCACATCTTCTGCACTTGGCGTAGAACTGGTAGATTCTAGATTCTGTCTTCATCAGATATCCCATCTGCCCCATGCTGTCGGGGAAACCTTCCTGGTCAGAGTCACCCAGGTCTACATCAGATCGGCCAGCAGGTGCTGCAGCTATGAGCCCAGCAGAACGTGCAGTAGCTCTGAACCCCAAGAAAGGGGTGTGGTTCTCGGCTGCTGCTGGAGATGCCAAATGAGCTGGTTAATTCCAAGCATTTGTCTACAGTGCTCACCTCCAGGGAAAAGTCTGCAGATAGCTCTCTTGGCATATTTGGTGACCCGTAGGCCTTCATATTTCAATGACGTGAGGAAATAGAATGTAGGCATAAAGGTCGATAGTCTATAGAGATAGCTCCCAAATGTTTGAACAGATAGAAAACGTAGGGGGACAGAGAGCAGGAATTCGAAACCCTCACTGTCACCAGATGAATCAAACCATCCGATGTCTTTCTCATCTCCTCTCCTCTGCTGGCGTTGGGTCTGATTGACTGGAGTCCGCGATAGATTGATGGCAGCACTATCGTCTTTGTAGAGAACATTGATCAGGGTACAAATACAAGACTTCTTAAGGGCCTTGTTGGAGCTTTGGTTACCTGTCTGCCAGCCACTCCCCTTGTACACACACATATACAGGCACAGACATGCACATGCACACACGTGCACGCATACTTCCTCCCCTCGGTGCACTAGAACCTGAGGCAGTCAGGTCACTGACCGGAACTGCTCTAACATGAGCCCCTCTTCCCCCGAGCTTGTCCTTGAAAGTGTTTTGTGACTGTTATTCAGAATCACGCCTCAAGACTTATGTCTGAGACTTTGGAGTTTGAGGCTTTAAGAAGAGGTCAGAGTATCGTCATTCTGCCTCAGGACAGAACAGGTATCCCTGAGCTCCATGTATCTACATGTCGACTCACACCTCTATTCCACCAATATTTACTGAATGCTGGCACTGGGGACATGGAGATGAATAAGGTGGAGTCCCAGCTCCTGGCTTGTGGTCAAGTGCAGGATACAGTCACACAAGCAGACAATAGAGAGAGCTGAGACACCTGGGTGCAGAGGCCAAGGAGGGGGTGAGCTGGGTCTTGGGTGATGAATAGAATTTTTTCAGGTGGAGGGGAGAGGGGAGAGGGCAGGACATTAAGACAGGAAAGCAGAATGTATACAAAGGTGCTGAGTGTGGGGAAGGAGGGGAGGGTGTGAGGTCTGAGTGCGCAGGTCTGCAGAGGGGCATCAGGGAGCAGACCTGTAGGGGTAGAGAGAAGACCTTGATGGTGGCCCCACTGTGGTATCCAGGTCCTGATTCAGGCAGTCGCAGAAAGTAACCCATTGGGGGTCAATATTGATCTAGAGCTAGATTTTTATTTACTTATTTATTTATTTATTTATTTATTTTAATGTTCATTTTTGAGACGGAGAGAGACAGAGCATGAGTAGAGGAGGGGCAGCGAGAGAGGGAGACACAGAATCTGAAGCAGGTTCCAGGCTCTGAGCTGTCAGCACAGAGCCCAACACGGGGCTCGAACCCAAAAACCATGTGATCATGACCTGAGCTGAAGTCAGACACTCAACCAACTGAGCCCCCCAGGCACCCATAGAGCTAGATTTTAAACATTGCCTCTGCTCATGTTAAGAGGGACAGAAAACACTCGGGGGCTATTGTAAGAGCCCAGCCAGAATGAGATGAGGGTCTGGACAGAGACAATACCAGGAAGGTAGAGAAAGACAGCATGATTCTAGAGGTTTCAGAGGTAGACGCTACAGAACTTGGGGACTGAGTAGGGATGCTGGATGGCAGAAGGGGTTTAACTCCTCAGGAGCCCTGGGCACAGGCAGGAGGGTGTTGGAGATGCCCAGTGACGCTTACAGCGCCCCCAGCTATTATGTTGAGCCATACTGACTGATGTTGACTTACACAAAATGTCAGTTTCACAGGGTTCAACCTAATCATAAAAAAGCAAGGCCATCCAAACATAGGACATTCTGGAAAAAGCAATAAAAAGATCAGTGGTTGTCAGGGTTTAGGGAGAAGTTAGGGATGAACAGTCGGAGCACAGAGAATTTTTAGGGCAGTGAAATTACTCTGTACCTTCCTCTCTGATCATGGATACATGACATTACCCATTCGTCCAAATCCATACAATGTATGGCCCCCGGTGATGCCTCCAGTCAGTTATGGACTTGGGGTGATAATGATGGGTCAATGACTAAGTACCAACTCCAGGGTGGGGGGGAACATCAACAATCCAGGGGGTCGTCCGTGCATGTGTACAGAGCATTCACGGGAAATCTCCTTCCCTTCTGCCCAATTTTACTGTGAAGCGAAAGCTGCTATAAAAAATATATTGATTTAAAAAAAAACATAGGACCAAGACTTGAATCCAAGTCTACTAAATCCAAATATCTTCCTTCTGCAATGTTGCCCAAGACTGAACATTTTCCAAAGCACTTCCAACATTGGGAAACCAATCGGCTAGCACTCTTTAAATAGTCACTCGAGACGCTAGCCGTCAGAGAAGATGTCTTGGAAAAAACAATATAGTAAGGAGAGGGAAGCCTTGCTGAGAGAAAGAAAAAAGATAAAAAGCCCATCTGTTTCCAAACTCTGCAAAGACACAACTGTACCAGGTGCAGAGTTACAGGACCTTCCTCCTGTCTACCTCCGCCTGTCCCCCATTGGTTCTCTGGCATCATTCCTCCCCTGTCTTGGCTTCCATCTCAACTTGCCTTTCCTTGCATCACTCATGCTTCATGAACTCACATCCTGACCCATCCTCTCGCACACAGAATTCAGGGGGTCAACTTAACTGAAGACACAACCAAACTACTGGTGAATGGTACCCACAACGACCAAGAGACAGAAGTCTGAAGTAGGAATGGGGAAGACAAAGCAATGAGCCAGGGGCAAAGCCCTGATCCTTTCCTTTACCCTTTGAATTCCTTGAAATAATCACCATAGACACTCGGTTTCTGCACCTCACTTCCTTTGATGTTCCACCTGTGCCATGAGTCTGTGTCAAAAGCTTCTACCCACACCCCCCATCTTCCCACCCAGAGAGGGGAAGTGGGGGATTCGCCCCTGCTGATTCTCGCATGCAGTGCCTCTATCTGTAACCTGGCTTCCCATCCCTCCATCTCACCCCCTGAGCCAACAGACTGCTCCCAACACGACTGGCTATATCCCCAGCTTGAGCAGTCCCCTTCATGATATGGGAGGTGTGAGAGGCTGGGTGGAATTTGTGTCTCCTCTTTCCCTTGGGTAAGGGAGAGAGGGCCAGCCATGACCTGGGCAGGAGTCATTGGACAGGATGACAGGCTTACGGCCACCAGCTCCAGCCAGCAAGCAGAAAGCAAAAAGAAGGAAGCTGAGAGGTGGCCAAGTCTCTTGACCCCCATTTGGTGGGGGAGTGTTCAGGCTCAGCCCAGACGTGAGCCTGAGCCATGGCAGCCGTCCTGTTTGCCCTGGAGGCCCCAGCTTTGTGCTGGTGAGAAGGTGCACACAGGTGTGATTGCTGGCCAGACCTTGCCCTTGAGGGAAGGATGTAATGACTCAGCTCAGCCTCTGACTGCTGTATAATTCCTATTAACTAGAACACAGTTTGGGGGCATCATTTGCTAGTTTTGTCCTAACATCCCAGAATGCGGGGGAGAAACTCACTTGTTTAGAAATGGAGAAGAAAGTTGGGCCAAGGACTAGTGCAGGGGTTGAAGGGACCCTGGGTCCCAGTCTGACACCTGAATGTGTCAATGGCTCTGTGGGGTTTGTGCTGGTCCTTTCCGGTTCTCAGTTTCTTCCTCTGTTAATTCTTGTTCTTTCTATCTTCTGAGGGTGTGAGAAAGACCCAGTGTCATAATGGACATAGAAATGTTTCAAAAAGGCAATGTAGTATCCAAGGGCATGGTGTTCATGTCACCAAACTAAATCACCCCTTGTGGGGGCTTTGGAGGGCTGAATGAGGTAAGGAATACGGAAAGCCCTTGTAAATTCTAAAACGCGAACTAGATGGAGAATTATAGAAGCAAGGCATGATTATCTGTGTGGTTCCGATAACAACACCATTTTGCCACCTGCTGCCCAGACATTTCTATAATGGCATGAATTTGCAAGGACGTGAACTTGGCATGCTGGGGTTTGCCCAGCTGTAAAATGAGATACCTCCGGGAATGGCAAACACAGCTGGCTCTCGTGGGTCTGCGGGGATGTGTAGCTTGGAGATAAGATGTGGAGGGGCAGGGTCACAGGCTGATGTCGGGATCGACAAGGTACAAAACACCTGAACCAGTGTTGGCGAAGACCTCCCCGGCAGGGTCACAGCCTGAGCCAGACCAGCCCTGTAAGGGAACGTTGCAGAAGGGTGAAGGGGAATGCCATACTAGAAGCACCACGGGTGAGGGGTGAGGATGCAGATCAGACCCCCAGGCCCTGTTTTGGAGCCCAGGCTCAGTCGATCCAGGGAGAGGCGGAGGATGTGCATCTCTGGAACTTGTCCACGGGAGCTGACCAGCGCCCCGCTGAGAACCATAGCCCCAAGGCAATGCCTAGAGCCCACCCCATGTCGAATGTGTGATTCTGCTGGCTGTTTGCATGGGGTGGGACAGGCTAGCTGTGGTTCAGTTCGGAGGGTCCTCTGTTCTTTAAAGATTTGGCCGGTTTCACATGTTCCTCACCTTTGAATCTTGTCCTGAGGAAAACAGGAGAATGTCAGGCAGTAAGAGGGGAGGGAGAGGAAGAGGAAACAAGGTGTTGTTCCGAGAAGGAGGACAGAGAGAAAGGGGGGGGGAGGGGAGAAGTAGCATGGTGTAACCATTGGATCTTTCCAGTGCTTCATCATCTTGGAAGGCAAATGAGTTTCTTTGAAATTATCCTTGGTTATGTGAACTGTTTGGATCCAAATGAAGTGGGTCATGGTTTTAGCCTCCGACACAGCTTTATAAACCTCCGGGCCTGGGGGCCCAGGCCTTAAGCCACATCTGGACAGAGACCCCTGCTGAGCATAACCAGAGACAAAACACCTAAAATAGGGGCACCTGGGGGGCTCAGTCCATTAAGCACCCGACTCTTGATTTTGGCTCAGGTCATGATCTCACAGTTCATCAGTCTTTGCACTGACAGTGCAGAGCCTGCTTGGGATTCTTTCTTTCTCTCTCTCCCTCTCTCTGCCCCTCCCCTACTCGAGCCCTCTGTCCCTGTCTCAAAATAAATAAACATTTCAAAAAGAAACCTAAATTCACCCCAAAAGGCACAAAGGTCATTTTCGACTGGCATTCAGACCAGCCAGGGTCCAGCTCTAAGCTGCCTGTCCCCACACCAGAGACTAACTCCCACCCCTCTCCCCCTGCTTCATCTTGTGATGTCTCCCTGCCTTGTCCTGTCCTTACTATTCAGAGCCAGGCATGGCTGTGGCCAGCCCCACCTGCCACGGCCGAGGAAAGCCTTCCCTGATCTGTCTCGCTGTGGGACACTTCTCCGCTGGGCTCTCTGTCTGCCCCGCCGCTAAGCTCATAGGCTGCAAGAGCACAGCCCGCACTGTGTCTGGAAGCCTAAACCTTGTCTTCTCGATTAGGTTTTAAGACCCTCAAAGCCCAGGCCGAAGGAGCAACGTTTGCTGCCACCACACCTCCTAAACCTAGTTGATCACAGGAATTACCTGGGACTTTGGAAACAGATGCTCGGTCCCCAGCCCAGACCTGCTGTATCAGAATTCCAGAGGCAGGAGCCAGGAATCTGTTTTTTAAAAAGTTCCCTGGGTGATTCTGCGGAATAGTCATACCGGGAACCGCTGCTCTCCGGCATCTATTTGGCACAATGCGGAACACCTGGACTGTTCTTAGGCTATTTGTTTCCTAATGATTGGTGGACTGATCCAGCGGTAACGTACGTTTCCCCAGGCAGGTCACACCTGCCTTGGGTGTGCTCCGGAAGCCCAGGAGAGCTCTCGCATTCTGTGAACGCCCCCGTACCCCCCTCCAAACCCGAGGGATGCTCAGTGAACGTGGGGCTGTCCCACATGAGCTCATGCTCGCCTCTTCTCTTGGTGGCTGCTGGAGGGTCTCCCCCAGATTATCCCCATCAATGGCTGGGTAACAGCCCTGCGCACCGTGGGGCCTCCACTGTCATTCCAGGGCCAGCTGCATGACTCAGCACCAGGGTTGCGGTTGGACCAGCCTGCCACTCATTCTCAGAAGCCATTACAGGCAGAGTCGGCTCCAGCTTTCTCTGCCTTGCATGTTAAGTCAAGGGTATCTGCTCCATATGGCAATGCATAATTTACAACACAATTTACTTCCTGCTTAGATAGCCTCTTCCATACAAAGCCGCCATTTGCATATTTATTAATTTACAAAATTAATGCCATTTTCTTAGTCCCTTGCAGGATGGGTTGCCGGTCCCTGTCTTTGAATTAATTTTAATCTAAGGTGGAAACATTTGTTAAGGGAGCTGGCTCAGGCCAAGGTAATCAAATGCATGGTAATCAAATGTTGGTAAGACGAAAAGAGAGGGTGAACATTTACCAGGAGCCTAACTATGCTCGGCTCCAAGAAATTAATGGTGCAGAAGGTAAGTCTCCAAAAACACTCTTGTAAGGACATATTGCTGCTGTTTCACAAAGAAGGAAACTGAGACTGAGAGAGGAGACGTTGCTGACCCGCCATCACATGCTGGTAAGCAGCGGAGACTTAGATGCCCACAGAAAGGCCATGCCTCTGCAAAATTACTGTTTTTCCCCCAGAGGGTCCTCAAAACTGCAGGTATATCAATACTCACAGATACTCCTGCCTCGTAATGTGACCCTTGAGATGAACAAGGGTGGAAGATACCCATTGACAGTCTTACTTCACCATTGTTCCCAACCTCGAGACGGATCGACTCAGGAAAACAAATGCTTTGGTCAATGTTCTCATTTGGTGGCCCTGGAAAGGCTTCAACAGGAAGACAGGCTACTACCCATTAAAAAAAATTCTCTTCTTGTTACTCAAGTCACTAACCCAAAGCTTTGCCTCTCCATCACCTGACTGTTGGAAGATACAGTTCTCCAACGTTCTCACTTCCTCCTTGCTCCCTCAGGCTGTGCCAAGATGGTCTTCACCCCCTCCTTCACCAAAACAATGGCAGGATCCATCCCCAGCCACCAGTGTCCTTTCTACCTGTCTTTGGATTCTATCTCTCCATGAAAGCTGACACCTTTAAATCTCCCCTTCCACTTTCCCACACCCTAGACCCTCCATCTTTTCCTCCCTCTCTCAGCGTCATTCTCCAAATTGCCTTTTCTTGTATCTCTTCTTCACAACTCTTTGGAGCAAATTCCTCAGGACTCCCAAGTCTGAATCTCTAACTCCCAGCTGGGGAGTCCTTGAGCATTTGGCAACACTCAGCTGTCTACCAGACACATCTCTGTAAGTCCCCTCCGTACAGCAAACCCACTGTGTCCAAAGCCTTCCTTCTCCCGGAAAACCTGTTTACCTTCTATCTCACCTATCTTGGTATCTTGAGCCACACCCCCCAATCCTCACAACTCAGGACTTGTGCCTCTTTGACTCTTCCTTGAACACTCACCATCAACATTCAACGGGTTACACAATTATTATCAAGTTCTTCCAAATATGCTTCTGAAACCCACCTCCGAAGAAACTTCCAAAATTTCCCCCTCCCAATCTGCCCAAGTAGTTCTCCTCACTCTCTTCAGACGGGGTAACCCTGTTGTCTCCAACCCTCGGTTTGCCCTCCACACCAACATCAGGAATGTTTCTGAACCACAGCTCTGATCCCACAGAACATTTTGCTTACCATTTTCTTCGACAACTCCCCAATACCCTTGGACGGATGTCATCACTTCTGGATTGTGGACTAGAATTCACATTCACTCTCTGAAGGCAAGAAATGAGTCTGCTGTTTACAGGCCTACAGCCCCCAGAGCAGTATTGATGGCTGATGCTCAAAAAATACACATTGGGAGAATGAATATGAGCCCCACCACTTTGTGAAAGCCCTCTAATTCTTGCTTTATCTCCCAAAGCTCCTACCTTACACCTCAAGATTTAACCATCTCTAACATCAACATACCATATCTGGGTCCTTGTGACAATGCCCTACTTTCGTTCATGCTACTCCCATGGGGCTGGATCAATTTCCAATACAATCCACTTGGCCCTCTCCTCCTTCACACTCAAAACTCAATTCTGACTTTATCACCTGCAAGAAAGTTTCCTTCATGCCCTCATGACAATGAGCTAATCTTTCCTCCATGGCACCGAGAGAAAAAAATTATCAGGAAACTAAGAATCAGTATTGAAAACACTTGAGCAGCCATGAAGCATGGCATATGTCTTAAACATCAGGAAAGACACTAGATAAGCTAGATCCATGTCTGTGTCCCTGGATGTTTCTGCCCCAAACAAAGACCCGAGACTCAATGACCAGTTTGGTCTCCTGGCTCTAGAAGTCCAGTTCTGGCTCTCAAGACCTCCCGTGCTGAGCCTGTGCAAAGGCAAATGAGGAAACATGCTTTGGGTAGGGGATGCTTCTGCATTGGCCAGGAGCGGCTGGCCTAAGCACCCACATCAGGCTGTACTTTGCCTTTGTTCTTTGCATCTGAGTTGGCGCCTAGCTTTCTAAAGACAGATGCTTGCAGGATGAAGGGTAGATTTGCCTCTGTCCAACTGAAGGTGTCTTGAGGACCCAAGAGCCCAACGGGAAGCAAAGAAGAAAGAATCCAGACATAGAATTTTAATTGAGAAAAAGCCTTCAAAAGTCTAGCTTTACCTTATCCTTGGCCTCCATCCCTTCTTACTGATCTCCCTTCATTCAGCAAATAGTTACTGAGTCCCTCTTCCTTGACTAAGTCTGTGACAATACTTTTTGCCTTTGACCCAAGCCAAGGATGATGAGGTCTTGAGCTCCCCCTAGAGGTCAGTAGTGGCGGCGAGGAAGGGAAAGCAGTGAGACTCCGTAGGCCAATATAATGGATAGTTGTGACATCATGCCCTGGCAGGAGGAAAGATGAGATGCAAGAGGACACCCGAGAAGTGAAGGAAGTGCTCCCAGGAGCACCAGCCCAAGAGGCCCGTTCATAGCTCCTGCTGGAGGTACAAGGCTGTCGTAGAGAGATCAAGCAAAGCAAGCCTCCAGAGCCAGGAACGGTGGATTTCATCCTCAAGAGACACTGGAGGAAGAGAGAAAGGAAACTGCCCTCCTCCTGTTGTCATGTGTGGCACATTTTTAACCCATAAAGCTTAATTTAAACACTTGCTGCTTTTAACCCCCATGATAAACCTGAAGGCCAAGTGTTACTCTTCTCACATGGCAGGGATGAAATCAAAGTCCCAAGCTAAGCTCATATTAAAAATAAGGCTGATCTTGGGGCACCGGGTGGCTCAGTTGGTTAAGTGCCCAACTTCTGTT
This sequence comes from Suricata suricatta, assembly GCF_006229205.1. Classification (NCBI taxonomy): domain Eukaryota; kingdom Metazoa; phylum Chordata; class Mammalia; order Carnivora; family Herpestidae; genus Suricata; species Suricata suricatta. The sequence continues at coordinate 27,064,645 of NC_043707.1, forward strand.
CAGGTCTTGATCTCATGGTACATGGGTTCGAGCCCCGCGTCCGGCTCCATGCTGACAGCTCAGAGCCTGGAGCCTGGTTTGAATTCTGTGTCTCCTTTTCTCTCTGCCCCTCCCCTGCTCACTCTCTCTCTCTCTCTCTCAAAGATAAACATTTTTTTAATTAAAAAAAAGGGTGATCTTCAATTTTGACCTTAAATTGTTGAACTCCAAAAGCCTACACTCTGTATTTGCCATGCCACCTTCGAGGGATGAGAAGTCTGGGCTGTGGCTTCTGCTTCCCACTGTCTGGTGTCCGTTTGATGATCCAACATGGACACTCTCATTGCCTTCCCTGCCAAGCTGGCATCTACGTGCCAAGGGCTTTGTGTGTATTACCTCAGCCTTCGCAATAAAGCTGTGAAGTGACTATTACTTATTATCCCCTTTCAGGAACGTTCATTACCCAAGGTCATAGCTGGGAAGTGGTGGAGACAGATTTGAACACAAGACCTTACCTAGAGCAGGGCTCGGCAAAGGTTTTCTTTAAAGAGCTTTGAATTATAGTGGGAAAGCAGCCATGGACAATCCATGAACCATGGACGTGCCTGCATTCCAATAAAACTTTATGTATAAAAACAGGCAGAGGGCAGAATTCGGCCCACTGTAGCTTGCCAACCTCTGTCCTAGACTCTGTTTGGCTAAGAGATGGTCTGTGGGAAAAGGCCTCACGAGTGGTGGGCTCAGATACTCCAGGCACAGTCACCAGATGTGCCAAAACATGAAGTGTTTGGAAATGACAAATGTCAGGTAGAAGTAGGCTTGTCTGGGGCAGGTGGACCGCATGGGCTAGAGAAGGGACAGGACCTCAAGGCAAAGGAGCCAGATGGTGAAGTTCAACAGATTTTAAACAGGGGAATGACCCTGGCCAACTTAGAAAGAGCCTTCTGATGCAGTGGTGAGTGTAAGGAATCCTGAATTGAGATCATCTCACCCGTGCAGAGAAGAATCAACAGTACCGTCATAGGTCCATCAAACGATGAATGAGTAAAGAAAAGGTGACATATATATTCAGTGGAATGTGCTTCAGTCTCAAAGGGAAGGAAATCCTGTCACCTGTCAGAACGCGGCTGAACCTTGTGGACATTACGTTCTATGAAATAAGCCAGTCAGGAAAGGGCAAATACTGTGTGACCCCACTTGTATGCCGTCCCTCAGAGAGGCGAACCCACAGACCCAGAAAGTAGAATCACGGTTGTCAGGGGCTGGGAAAGGGGCTCTGGGAGTTGTTTGACTGGTATATCATTTCAGTTTTGCAAGATGAAGTTTCTGGAGACGGTTGCATGACAGTGTGGACATACTTCACACCACTGAACTGTAGAATTTCAAAATGGTTAAGATAGTCAATTCTAGTGTGTGTGTGTGTTTCTATTATGTATGTGCGTGTGTGTGTGTGTGTGTGTGTGTGTGTGTGTTTTACCACAGTTAAACATAAAATAGAAGAGATGTTGAGACTGCTTTTCAACCAAGGCTGCACCAGAGAGGAAGGTGAGGAAGGGCAGAAGAGAAAGCCGGTCTGGCTGGTGATGGCCGGCACACGCTCTCCTGCAGGCACAGCACTCAGCCACCTGCTTGGTCTTTCAGCCTCCTCATTCCTGCCTGGCGGCATCATTAGGCTGCCATAACCGTGAACATGGGCCTGACGCTCCGGCCTGGGCTGTCAGCCGCGAGGCTGGGCCGCTCTGAACGAGTCCACTCGCTGTGTCTTCTCCTGCCATATGTTGGGCCACCCTGTTCATTCATCATGCCTCCTGAAGTCTCTTAATTACATTATGTTCACAATCCATAAAACATAATTAAAATATGTAAATCCATTATATTCTTTAATGAGCACATTGAGACCTCAAATTTTTAAATTAGATATAAAATTGATGTGGACCTACGACTATTGATTACATGTGGTAATAAATCAGCTTCAATCTGGATTGAGAGGACTCCCCTCCTCCCCTTGGATGGCGTGTGTATTTGTGTGTGTGTGTGTGTGTGTGTGTGTGTGTGTGTGTGTGTGTTGTTTCTTGGACACTTTGGCTTGTTTGTTTCTGTTTTTTAGCATTTCCTGTGACTATTTAAAGTTACATGCTATTGGGGTGCCTGGGTGGCTCGGTCGGTTAAGCATCTGACTCTTGATATCAGCTCAGGTCATGATCCCACGGTTCATGAGTTTGAGCCCTGTGTCGGGCTCCATCCTGAGCACAGAGCCTGCTTGGCATTCTCTCTCTCTTCCTCTCTCTCTGCCCCTCCCTTGCTTTCACACTTGCTTTCACTTTCTTAAAATAAATGAACATTTAAAAATAAAATAAAATTACACTCTATCTTTTAAGGATGGCCATGCCTGGCTTGCTGTTACCTGACCATGCCAGTAGCAAAAGCATCACCTGATGTTTGCCTTGATGCTCTGGAGTTTACGGAGGGCTTGCACAAAATCTTCTCATTTTGCTCTAGCAATATGTTTGTTGGCAATTCAGTGTTGAAACCCTGATTCTTCATTATCATGAAGATATTGGAAATATCAATAGGCTTTGTCTCTCTCTGTCCTCACCTGCTACTCACCCCTTAGCCACAGCTCATCCTCACACTCAGAGAAGTTAGTTGCTATTTTCCAGATGCACTGTGTTGCCATCTGGCTCCCGGTTCTGCACAGGCTGGTCTGTCCCTGCAGTGAATGTCCTTCTGTAATCTGTCCGTGGGGGATTGGCACACATTTTCAAGCCCAGATCAAAGGTCTCCTTTCCCGATCCACCGCGACAATGTTGGTGGCTTTGTCTTAAGGTTTGCAACACTGCCTTACTTCCTAAGGACGGTTTCTGTGGGTACCATTTTTATGCGCACTGTAATTTTTTTCATTGGACCTTCTTAATGGCCATGCAAGACAGTCATTAAAAGTATCACCCTAACTTTATAAGCCATATGCCTGTAAGGCTCATAAAGGTTAACTGATTCATCCAAGGCCTTGCAGGCTGCAAGCAGGGCCTCTTCTAGAACCCAGGCGCACAAGCTCCCGGGCCTTACTCTGTCTGATATAGAAGCTTCCTTCTTCTTGCGAATCCTTTCCAATAGGACCAGCTCTCCCAGCCCCCTGTACCTTCTATCGGTAAGCTCAGAAGCTTTCCTGAAGGAAAGTCTTCCCCTTTTGATCCAGTTCCTTCCCACCAAAGTCTGAAGGTTTGCTTCTATTTCCATAATATCGAAGTCAGTTCCACGGTAAAGTAGGAATTAGCACACATGTCTAGAGCCACGCAAAGCGTGAGTTGAACCCTGGTCTGGCCACTTACTAAGTGTGTCACTGTTGAACTCCTCAGTCTTCCTACCTTGGTCTCGAAAATGAGAATACACACTAGAAGCTACCTCAAAGGTTGTGAGGGCTCTGTAAGAGGACACAAGGAAAGCACCTGCCTCTTGGTCAGGGAGGGTTAAATTCTCATCCTCATCATTAGGGTCCCAACCTAGGGAATCCTCTCCTTTTGTGGACGGGGCTCTGCATGGTTACGCCTAAATATTAGGGGGGGAGTTGCTAGAATGTGTCTGGAAGGGGCCCAATTTGGGTATCCAATTCTGTCTTGTCCAAGCTTAGCAATCTGAATCCCAAGAAAATACAATCATTCACCCACCATGCATTTTCTTTTGATAACTATCTATTAGTTGCCTAAATATCTATTCCTCGGGCACTAGTCCGAGTACCCAGGTGAGCCAAGAAGAGCCCATGTAATCTAAAATGCCTGCAGTAGTTATGAGTTACAGCCTTTGTCCTAAAGCGCACAGGGTCTGGTGTCTGACACACAGAAGGATCTCCAAAAGTATGTGTCGACTAATGGTGCAGTATCATTCCTACTGCATCTAATTTCTAACAACAACAATAGTTTTTTGGAATAAATTCTGAAGTCACCAGAATTACACCTCCCTCTTAGAAATGTGGTTCTAAATTGTTGTGTTTATCAGAGCCAGCTGGAGGATTTTATTTTTAAGTTGATTTATTTATTTTGAGAGAGACAGAGACAGTGTAAGGGAGGAGCAGAGAGAGAGGGAGACAGAATCCCAAGTGGGCTCCGTACTGTCAGCACGAAGCCTGATGTGGGGATCCAACTCATGAAACCATGAAATCATGACCTCAGCCAAAACCAAGAGTCAGACTCTTACCCAGCTGGGCCACCCAGATGCACCCCCTCCCCCCCGGAGGGTTTGTTGAATCCACCCTGGAGCTGCTGAGTCTGTAGGTCTGGGGTGGGGCCTGAGAATCTGCATTTCTTACACTTTCTAGGGCGATGAGCCAAGGACCCCCCCACCAACATCCTGCTGCTGTCAACAGTGGCAGAGAGCCAAATGGAAGGAACACAGATCCCCAAATCACTGCATGGAAGACACCCACCAAATGCCCACCCTGGACCGTGAGCATGAAACCTCTGAAAGTCGGGGCTTATCTGTCTGAGAAGCTAGCATTACCTAACAGACTAAAAGGTAGTTGTTTCCGTGAGGAAGAGGAAGGTACAGTAAGTTCAGGCCTCCGAGTTTTACTCCTTGTCTTAGAATACCAGAGTCTGCATACCCTAACCTTTTTTCCTCCAAGTCTCCCATCAGCCCCCCAGCCTCCACTGGGGTTGTGCAGAAGCCCTGAATTTGCATCCCTACGCACACACCCCCATCACCGTCTGCACAGAACATGCCACGCATGTGTATTGAATGAATGAGGGAATGAACGAACGAATGAATGGCTTTTTCACAAGACGGGGATGTGGCCATCTAAAATAGATTTTTGTACACATACTGTATGTCCCTGCCTCTAGCTTCCTGCCTGGCTTACCTGATGTCATCTGCTCTTCCTCTCCATTCCACAGAGCAGATTTCCACTGAGCTACTCCAGAAAACACGCTCCTTCTGATCCCTCCGGGGGACTTGTCCAACCACACGATATTAATTCCATGCAACTTATGTGCCGCGGCCATGTAGCTTACCTCTCTCATTTACGCTACAGTAAAAATCCACAATGTGCTTGCTTAAGAGACAGAAGGAGACAGCCTCTAATTCATACATGATTTCTTCTCAAATGCTCTCTCTCTCTTTTGGCAGATGGTTCATAGCCTCATCCTATGACTGTTATGAAACTTAATGCATCAAAAGAGTCTACTGGGGAGGAAGGAAAAATGAAGATGAGATCAAAGACAATTACCATTTGTTTATGCTTCAAATCCTACTTAAAGAGTCGTGGCTCAAAACGGAAGGGTGGGGACCAGGTGGTGGGGACGCCAGTTACGCATGAGACAAAATCTGGAGGATGAGCAGATGTAGTAAACTGACCGCAGAGACGTTAATTTCATGAAGGTCCAGAATTGATTCCTTCCAACCTGCTTATTTAAGGATTAGGGCTTTTCTAAGGAGATCTCCATTTCCTGCGTGAAAAGTGCAGTTAAATAAAATTATTATTCAAAATTTTATAACAAACACGACAAATGATTAATGCCCTTAATATCTCATCACCTTTATTATTGGCCTCAGTAATTACAAAAAAAAACATGTAGATCTTCCCATTAAACAAAAAAAATATATATAAAGGAATTCCTTACGAACTTTTAAAACAATGTAGAACCACACCAGAAATTTGAAAAAGATTACAACAAACTCAGAGGCCATTTTTGATGCAGATTAGCAAAATTAGCAAAGGTATAAAAACAATAATACAAATTTTGGTATGCACATCCTCCTATACTGGTGGTGAGGATATCTATTCATTCTATCTTTATAAAACATATCTATTAGAAATATTAAGAATACACAAACATTATTCCTAAATTATAGTTCTGAAAACTCTATCTTAAAATTATTCAAGTAGGTTGGGGTGCCTGGGTGACTCAGTCGGTTAAGGCATCCAACTCAGGTTATGATCTTATGGCTCGTGAGTTCGAGCCCCACATTGGACTCTGTGCGGACAGCCCGGAATCTGGAGCCTGCTTCAGATTCTGTGTCTCTCCTTCTGTCTCATCCCCTCCCCGACTTATGCTTTGTCTCTCTCTCAAAAATAAATAAACATTAAAAAATTATTAAAAAAATAATTCAAGTTGGGAAAGGGAGAGAAAGTTTTTACAAAAAGGTGTTTATCACATCACTAATATGGTAAAATCAGGAGCAAATTAAATACTTCTTAAATCTGGAAGTGTTGTTCCATCCCAGTGTAATTTTATAACAAAATATCCAGTGTCTTTTGCCCATTACTTTTGTTTTCATCCACAGGTAAATAGCCATGTACATTTTCTTCTGGTTTTTTTATATTCCCATTTCTTTCCTTAAACCCTATATTCTCTGCAGGATGCATTTTAATTTGAGAAGTGAAGACAGAGGGTATGAACTCTTGTCCCGTCTTTACATAACACCAAATGGGATCCTTTGGGCCAATAATTTTGTCCATGGAAAGTGAAGAAATCACAGCTATCTTACAGTTGGGTTGAGAACCGGAAGTGAGTTTGCACATATGGAATCCGTGAGTGTTGCTTCAACGGGCAACAGGCTCAGAGGTGAGGGTCTGACGGCCATGTGCCATGAGGCAGAGAGATCAATAACTGGAACACTGGAGAAGTTTCTGGGGGAAAAGGCAAATCGGATCAAGTATTAAGAGTATTGTGGGGAGAAGCACTGGGTGTTATATGGAAACTAATTTGACAATAAACTATTATTAAAAAAAAAAAATAAATAAATAAATAAATAAATAAATAAATAAATAAAATAAAAGTAAGGAGAGAAGTGCCTTGGGAGTTCAGTCGGTTAAGCATCTGACTCTTGGTTTTGGCTCAGGTCATGCTCTCACCATTCAGTGAAGTTGAACCCTACATCGGGGTCTGCACTGATAGTGCCAGGAGTCTGCTTGGGATTCTCTCTCTCGGCTCCTCCGCCTCTCACACTGTCTCTGTCTCCCTCAAAATGAATAAATAAACTTAAAAAATAATAATAAAGGGAAATACTCCTACTTCTAACCACAAGGGAATAACAAGGAAGATGGTTCTGATGTAGCCTAGGAAATCAGATATAATAAACAAGTGGTTTTTAGAAATGAAACAGTAGACAGTGCAGGGTAAAGATCTCTGCAAGAAGGGAAACAAATGAGGTAAGCCCTCGGGGTTCCCCCAATTTGCCCCCTACAGAAGGGCTTACTGGCTAAGCATGTGATAGCACAAAGCCATGTGACCGCATGGAACTGAGGACACCATATGTAGAGACTGGGTGGGAGCCAGAAGACAAGGATTAGCATGGAAGGGTAGTGGAGAAGAAAAGGCAAATACAGAGAGACCCAGTGATCAGTAGAGGGCTGCTCTTGTGTCTTGTGTCTTTGGCTGAATACTGATCTGTGTGTGTATGTTTCTGGAACCTCTAAGAAAGTAGGAAGAACAACTCCCCCAAATCCAGGACTGGATGTCATTCAAAATCCCACCATGCAGAGTGAAAAGATCTAACACAGCAAGCATAAAATGTAGTCCTCAAGATTGTGGTAACTCAGGAGTAGCATCCTAAACTAAATCGATGTGTCTCTCCAGAATTTATAAGTTGAAATCTGATCCTCAATGCGATGGTATTTGGAGGTAAAGCCTTTGGGAGGTGATTAGGTCAGGAAGACGACCTTATGAATGAAATTAGTGCCTCTATAAAAGAGACCCCTGAGTGTCCCTCACCTCTTCCACCACATGAAGACGCAACGAGAAGATGGCCTTCTATGAACAAAGGAACAGATTCTCATCAGATGCCGAATCTGCCAGAAACTTGGTCTTGGACTTCCCAGCCTCCATAATGGTGAGGAATAAGTATTTGTTGTTTACGCCTTCTAGTGTATGACACGTTTATTACCACGTCCCAAGGGCACTAAGACACATGTCCAAAGTATCCTAGACTAAAGCTCACTCTAGACTTGCTTTAGAAGGTATAAAACTGAAAAGTTACAAATAACCCCAAGTAACTTAATTTTGGCCCAGACCAAAGTGCAAAACTTTAAAGAGATATCCTGGGAATGCAAAGTCTTATTCAACGTTCAAATGCCCATAAAGGTGCCCAACACAGCAACAGAAAGACTACATAAGAAACTACATAATCATATAAATGATAAAAATCATTTGACATTCAACAGTTATTAATGTTAATAAAAACTTTCAGCAAAGTCATCTTAGAAGGGAACTTTCTCAACTTGATAAAGGGGTTCTGGAAAAAACTATATGCTTTTACCCTGAGGCTGGGAATGAGGCAAGACTCTTGGTCTCACCAGGCATGCCACATAGAACGACAAGTCCTAACCGAGCAAGGGAAGACAGGGAAATAAAGGCGGATAGATTGCAATGAAAGCAATAAAACTGTCTCTATTTATAAACTGTGTGATTATCTATGTACAAAATCCCAAGAAATATGAAAAAAAAAGTTCTGGAACGGAGTTTAGCAAATTTGTAGGAAATGAGTAGGATGCTTAAAAACCAATTATACTTCTATAACTAGCAATGAACAATGGGAAGTACCATTTTAACGGAGTACAATTTACAATAACAGTAAGAAAAGAAACACATTCAGGTTGACATCTAACCAGATGTATGGGGTTTTTGAAAACTATGAAACACTAATGAAATAAATCAAAGAAACCCTAAATAAATGTAGAGATACAGCTTTTTCATGGATTGAATGGCCCAATAGTGTTAAGATGTCAATGCTTCTCACACTGAGCTATGAATTTAATGTCAATCAAATTCCCAGCAGGAAGTTAGAAACAGATTCTAAAATGTAAATGTAAAGGCAAAGGACTCAGCATGGCCCAAAAATTGTTTCAATAGAAGAACAACATTGAAAAATCTCATACCTAATTTTGACACTTGAAAAGCTAGAGTAATTAAGATGATTTTGGCATAGAGAGAGACATACAGATTAATGGGTCAGAAGACAGTGTCTACATATCTTACCAATTTATTTTCAACAAAGGTATCAAGACAATTTAGCACATGTTTCTGAAACTATTACACAGACATGCACACACACACACACACACAATTTGAATCTCAATCGCTACCTCACATCACATAGAGAAATGATCTCAAAATCAATTGTAGAGCTATGTCAAAGAAAACATGTAGAAGATCGTAAAGACCTTGAATTGGTAGATTTCTTGAAAAAAAATTTTTTTTTACTTTTTTATTTTTAGAAAGAGAGAGAGAGCACACAAAAGGAAGAGGGTAGAGGGGGAGAGAGAGAGAGAATCCCAAACAAGTTCCATGCTGAAGCTTACTGCAAGGCTCTATCCCATGACCCTGGGATTATGACTTGAAATAAAATCAAGAGTTGGACGCTCAACGAACTGAGCCACCCAGGCACCCAGTCATTTGGGAAATCAGAATTAAAGCCACACTGTGATACTGCCACATACCTTTTGAATGGTCTAAAAAAAAAGGCTGATAGTATCAAATGCTGGCAAGAGTGTAGAACAGCTCTAGCCCTCACTCACTGCTGTAGGAAATTCAAACTGCTACAGCCCTTTTGAAACCCAATCTAAGAGTTTCTTATGAAGTTAAATCTACACTTCTGATACAATTCAGCAATTTCACTCCTACATATTATCTAAGAGAAAGGAAAACATAGGTTCCCATAAAGACTGGTACAGCAGTGTTCAAAGAAGAGTTATTTATGATAGCAGAAAACTGGAACCAACCCAAATATGCCCATGAACTGGTAAACAGAGAAACAAATTGTGGTCTATCCATCCAGGACATGTGATGAATAGAAATAGACTAACTGAGATACACAGTCGCATGGATAGATTTCCAAAGCTTTATGCTAAATTGAAGAAGCTAGACATGGAAGACTAGATCCTTTAATGGGATAAATTAAGCCAGCAACCATCAACATTTCTCCTGGCACTCATCATTAGTAGTTAGAGACGTGGAAAAAAATGAAACCCTACTCCTTCTGTGCTTGACACCAAGCTTTGCTGTAGGAATTCTCCTCTTGAGTCTGGATTCATTAAATCTTCATCTACAACACTCTACATCTCTGGAGAGTATAACTTTGCTTCTAGATTAAAATATGGTCTGACACCAAAACCATATTGCAGACCATATATAGCACAACCAAATATGGAAAGGCTCCTTAAAGAGCAAGGCTGTTGGGCTGGATTTGTTAACTCGTTCAGAGACTTTAAGGAAGATATTAAATATCTTAAAGCCTTGATAAACTCATCAATAAAATGAGACCAGTAGCGTTGTTTTGAGAATTAAATGAAGTACTTTAGGCTAATGTGTGTGCCTTGAATATAGTATGGGCTTGCAACGCCATTGAATGGGTATCTATGGTTATAGATCAATACCTTTGGGCTCCAATATCTTATCAGCCATCTTGCTTTGACTTGTAGGGCTTCTGAGCTCTCATCTCTTAGATGACAGGATCTACTTAAGTGACTCAGTTAAGTTGGAGGAATTAGTTCCAACATTCCTAAACAACAATGTTATAAAATAGTTATAAATCTCAAAATCTGTGCATCCAGGCAAGAAAAGTTGCTATGTCTTCTCCCCACAGGGAATTCAGAAGGGTTCCATAGGGCAATTCCACATAGATATTTCCCTCTAGTGAATGGCCTCATAAACAAACAAACAAACAAACAAACCTATCTTTTTATTCTCTTAATCACCAGAAGTCAAAGAATGTTAACTGTACCCCAAAGCTCAATATGGCAGACATCATCCTTGATGACCTAGCCCATACCTTCTCTGGATAAGTCTCCAGATACACTGAAATGAACACCCAAAGATATAAAAACATCAAGCATACTGACCAAGTGTATTTCCTGCAGGAAGTATGTGATACTTGTTATGATGAGAAACTGGTAATAAGCCTCAGCCAGTGCAGAGAATCTCATCTCCACCAGAGCTAAACACAGGGCCAGTTTCACCCTCACAGAGGCACATTCTGTTCTGAAACTTGAACCACTAGAACAAACATCACATCTTCCATCTCTTTCCTGCTTCAATTGGAGTCCCGTCCAATGATTTCTGCCATCTGATGGGGCTACAAAAATTAAAGTCTCCCTCAAAAGAACATTCAGTCAAACAAAAGTCCTTCTCATTATCTCGGCCACTTTTCCACTTGTCATTTTCTCTGAGTGTTCCCTCCACTGCAGTGTGGAGCTGACCCTGAAGACTCAAGGGGGCTCGCTCTCCTCCATCACCGCCGCTGCCTCTCAGAGGCTGGTGTGTGGGGGTGACAGAAAAAGAGAGACACACCTGGCTCCCAGACCGTCAGAACACTCTCCTCTGAACTCAGCTGTCATCTCTCATCGCTCCTGGAGAGGCAGACGACCAGATCATTCTGCTCCCAACACTTCTTGTTCTAAAAGCTCTAGTCTATCTTCCAGGTGTCACTGCCTGTTTATTTTCTACTTCTTGCCTTTTTTTTTTTAACCTAAGACATCTGAAGGTCTCCAAAGGCAAAGGAAACAATTTTGAAGGGATTTTTCTTTGAGGGAATTCATTAGAGGACTACAGAGACATGCCTGGGTACAAAAAATTATTTGGCCTTCCATACTCTCTGATAACTTCTTCAATCACGTTCCATTCACCCATTTAGAGGAGACCTCTTTTTCATCGATATAGTAACATGAGATCACTTTTGAAATCACTATGACAATAATATGCAATTAAAATTGATCTAAACCTCACTCACATCATTGTTATCAATTTCAACTAATTTCATAGTAAGCTGTAATACACATCAAGATGGACAGCTATAGACCTGATGCCTTTAAATAAACTGGAATATGAGCAAGAGACACCAGAATAGGAGTCCTCATTCCCAAGTTCAGTTTAAACCTTATATGTCATGGGCTCACAGAATAGGAAGGCAGATACTTTGTGTACAAACTTACCCGATAGGCAGACTAAGCACATACAAAGGACATCAGCGGAGGAACACCAGACCCAAAGCACAGTCCATCCTTGAAGCATCTCATTCAAAGCACTTACTCAAAATATTTAGAATGAAGAAGTCAGACTATGTCAAGTGTATCCATGGCTGCAGAGCAACAAGAACTGCTATGGGGATGTAGGTTGGTGCAACCACTTTTGGAGGACAATTTGGTAACAGAAAATGTGGAGAAGCATGCATCCTTCAAGACAATGGTTTCTTTGTTAGGGATTTACCCTCCAGAATCTCTCGCACAGGTGTACAGGTACACAAGGAATGCTCATAATAGAAAATATTTAGAAACAAACTCCATCCATCAATAACAGAGGAGTTGAATTGGTCGCAGTATAGTCACATAAGCCAACAGAAGTGGTCAAGTGGCATCTTTGGGGAATGAAGCCTGGTGCATCCACTGCTGCATGAAATAACATTCGGGTGCCAGTGATCTAGGGTATTCACAGATCATTGACACTTTGGTCTGGAGGGGTAGGTTGACTTGCCTAAGGTAAACCAGTTGGGAAAAAGGGCAAAGCGGGAGGGGAACCAGGTTCTCTTGCCCCCTGGTCCAGAGCTTTCTGTAGGATATCACATCACCTTCCTATAGGTCAAAAGAAGATAATATAATTAAACTAATCCATTACTCCAGTAAGAGTGTTAAACTACAAGTGTTGAGTTTGAGTTAATGAGAACATACAATTCTACTTGTCTGTCCCTTGGGATCTGTTGATTCTGCTGAATCGTCTGAGTCTGTGGTCCCTCTAAACTAGAAAGCTTAAATTTGATGGAATCTGGAGACAGAGATGGTAGAGATATACACCGAAGGAAAAGGATGCACACGAGTGGTCAGAACTCTTGGGTTAAACCCAACGTTTCCTTGGAATGTCAGTGCATCATTAAGCCCCTTCTGCTTGGCATGATATTTCCCCAACATGCCTCCTTTCACAGGGCTTAACTTTAGACCTGGCCTTGGCCTCTAACAGGATTATGGGCTGGTTGCCTTGGGCTCCTGCTCATTCAGTAGAATGTTATTCCGCTGCTAGTACCTTGGGAGGTGCCATGGGCTGTAAGAACTAGCAGGGGGAATCAGAATTGCAGTGAAATGAGTATTCCTACAGGAATAACAGAAAGAAAGGTGGAAGTCCCAGTCATCGGTGAAGATGAGAGATTGCCTGTCTTAAGGGTGAGGCGAGGAGCTTTTTATGTGCGTTTATCCATTCTTTGGTTGCTTCATTCACTGTTCATTCATCCCATAAACACTGATCGTGTCCCTCCTAGCTGTCCCAGGATACATTGTGTCCCCAGGATATAGCTGCGGATAAATGAGACAACACCCTCTCGAATGCCTAGTGTAAATGGGAGAATAGACAATTATATAAACAGTTACAATCTAGTGAGATGGAAAGAAGAAGGAGCTATGGGTAAAGAGAGTAAGGGCATCTGTACCAGCATCAGGAAGGAGGGAGAGCCTCCTGGGGAACTGGCATTTAAATTGACATCTGCCAGGGGCACCTGGGTGGCTCAGTTGGTTAAGCCTCCACCTTCGGTTCAGGTCATGATCTCACATTCATGGGATCTCGGTTCGTGAGTTTGAGTGAGCCCTGCTTCAGGTAAGCTCCCCTCCTCTCTCTCTCCCTCTCCCTCTCCCTCTCCCTCTCCCTCTCCCTCTCCCTCTCCCTCTCTCTCTCTCCCTCCCTTTAGCTGAGCCTGGAGTATGAGGGAGCAGGTGTCAGAAAATGAAACCAGAAAGGTGGCAGGAGTCAGATGAAGTGAGTTATAAGATTATAGATCCTGTAAAGAAAATTGGCGGCCATGGGAAGACAGCGGAAGTTCATGACCCTCTTCCACCATTAGACTTAGTGACATCCTGAATGGGATGCTCCTCATGCCTGTGATTTTCTTTATGCTGTGTATTTATTTACTTATAAATATATAATATAGTACAATTTATATATAATTATATAGAGGAATTATATATAATATAAAACAATAATAAAATATAATAGCATTATAATATAGTAATTAATCATAGAAGTATTAATGTTATTATATACTATAATTAGTATTTAATAATACAATAATGTTAAAAATATAGTATATATGATAATTATGTTACTTGGGGCACCTGGGTGGCTCAGTCAGTTAAGCCTCCAACTTTGGCTCAGGTCATGATCTCACGTTCATGGGTTTGAGCCCCGTCTCAGGCTCTGTGCTGACAGCCCGGAGCCTGCTTGAGATTCTGTGTCTCCCTCCCTCTCTGACCTTCCCCCTCTCATGCTCTGTCTCTGTCTCAAAAATAAATAAAACATTAAAAAAATAATTACATGTTACTTATATCACTGTCTCACATTTTCTCACTTCATATAAACGGTGGTATACTGTAATAATTCTTCTGCAACTTACTTTTTCACTAATATGGTTTGGGGTTTCAGCCCCTTCAGAAAATATCTGACCTTTTTTTCCCATATTTTCTGCATTCTTTTCAGCCTTTATTAATTACCTTTTATCATGAGGAAAAGCAGTATACAACTGTGAGCAAAAGTCATGGGAAATGTTCAGTTTGTAGGGGGCTTCTATCAGGGCTAGACTGACTGGCTCTTTATGACGTCATTCATTAATTTTCTCTATCCCTTCTCACTTCATTTGTCGCAAGCTGGTGAGAAAACGCTGAGAACTTGCACTACATGGTCCTTTTTGCACTTCTTTTTTATTTCTAACATTTTTATCACTCTGTTAAATCTTTTTTTTTGACATTACTTGTAAATGGGCTTACTTTCTTAATTCTCTGTTCCATAGAATAACTGCATTTCAATAACCATTTGTTCTTTAAAAATTACAATCTCTTCGTTGTTCAAAATACTTTACATGTACCCTAATGTTCATAGCAGCACTTTCTACAATAGCCAAATCATGGAAAGAGCCTAAATGTCCATCACCTGATGAGTGGATCAAGAAGATGTGGTATATATACACAATGGAGTACTACATGGCAATGAGAAAGAATGAAATCTGGCCATTTGTAGCAAAGTGGATGGACCTCGAAGGTGTCATGCTAAGTGAAATAAGTCAGGCAGAGAAGGACAGATACCATATGTTTGCACTCATAGGTCTAACAGGAGAAACCTAAGGGACCTAAGGGAGAGGAAGGGGGAAAGAGAGCTAGGGAGAGTGAGGGACACAAATCATGAGAGACTTTAGATACTGAAAATGAACTGTGGACTGAAGGAGGAGGGGGAGGGT